>NC_012877.2:20665439-20703496 GCF_000003195.3 Sorghum bicolor
GACACGCGTTGCCAGACTTATCTCTTCACCGTATCCGTGAAATCTAAGGGTGTTCATGTGGATATGGTAACTGTTCGCATGGCTATCAATGGATTGCGCAGGTGATTTGGCAGCAAGCGGTCATGATTTTGGAGATATCTTATTGTGCAAGATCTCCTGGTCGGTTCATCGGTAGTTTTCTCTAACGAAAATGTTGCCGATGAACGTATGTTTGGGAGATTTGGTTCGAGAAGTTGAGAGATTCGAGGAGCATGTTGGAGAACTGGGCTAAGGTTGTTTGGATTTGGTAATTAATTACTGACAGAAAGGAGTAATTGCGGAAAGGCATCATTACTGAGGAGAATTTCGAAGCATTAATGATTTTATACTCCAAAATTGAAGGGCATGTGTTGACACCATTTCTGGACACATATCTTTGGACGTGTATCTGGAGTTAATGAGGTATAGATCGGCAGGCAGAAAAGTGGTGACTAGTCTACAGAAGACTTGCCGATGAGGGTTGGTGCCGATGAGAAAACAACAAGATATGGCCAAGTCCAGGAGTGGTGATGGACTTGTGCCGATGACTGGTGCTGATGGTTGCCGATGGCTATGAGTGGTGGTTTGCCGATGGTCATGGAGAAGGGCGCAGGGGTTGTCGATCGAATCATGGTGGTGTACCGATCGGTTGTGGAAGATGATTTAATGCTTTCCATAGTTATTAGAGTTTGCTTTGTATACGGATTCTGTTTAATTTAGAATTCGAGTCCTGGTCATGTCTGATTGTAACCCTTTTGGGCAGGGTATAAATATAAGACTCGTAGCGATATAAGAGACACAATCAATCAAACACAAGTTTTCACATCTATTCCAACATCTACTTTTTCGACGACTTTGTCAATTTGCATATTTTCTTTTTACTACGAGTTATTTGGAATTCTTCGAGTCAATCTCGGTGAGTTCTCGAGTTCTGTGTGAATACCTCTTGGTCGTGACATCCGGGCGCATCGCTGTTGTCGGGACCAAAGTATTCGAGTTATCACCTTTGTCAATTGTAAGGTCAAATCGGCTGGCACGCCTTAACGTTGAATCGGGTATTAGCCCTTTGTGTTTGTAGATCTACTTTTGCACCAACACAAAGCATCTTTACTCAACAATGGCTAAGAAGAATTTAGAGAGGAGAATGATCCCCTTTAGAATTGATCTCAACATCATACCGATAGAGGAACTAGAGAGCAAATCTAGCATTCCCATAGAGGAGCCTGTTGTTGGGTACTTTAAACGCAAACAGAAAAATTCCACAAGCGCACGGATACCGATTTAGCTTTCACCTGGGAGTATTCCAGAGTATTGATTTTCCACAGGGAACGTGAGTGTACTAATTAAGATTCAAGATCACCCAAGGATAAATATATAATTATTTTTGGTGGGATGAGAGGAAGTTTCCTGAGAGTTCTCTAGTTGATCTAAGAATCAAGAATTACTTCAAGATTATCTATTTCGGGACATCAGAACACTAACCACAGAAAGAGATGAGAAGGGGGCTAGGAAGCTCTGACTACAGTCCTACAAACACCGATCCGAACGAGGTGGAATACGTCGACCGTTAGGGCTGTCACTACCCTAGGGCGACCACAAGAATCCGCAGGATTGGGTGCAATTCCAGGTAATTGCAAGACTAAACACCACGTCTAATCTATTAATTACTACTCTAATGTTGCAAAGATTAGAACACTTGATGCAAGCGGGAATCCAATAAATAACTTGAATGTAAATAAAAGTAATTAAAGAACTCAGGAATTGTGAATTGAAGAAGCTAGAGAACGATGAAGAACGAACCAGTTGCTGCAAAAGTACAATGTTGAGGAAGATCTGACAGATCTAGCTCCTCCTCCTCCGCTCTCCTCTTCTCTCTCCCTATTTTCTAGATTACAACTAGAACTAGAACTAGATGAGCTAGAGGGATCCTCTCTACTTGGATGAAGAATTGAAACCCTAACTTTGATTCTGTAGAAGAGGTATGATCTCCAGGGGCCAGGGGGCCTTGCTTATATAGTCTTTTCAGATGAATCTGGGCCGTCGGATCAAAACGACATTAATCGCACGGTTTTCCTTGATCCCTTAGGTTGGTGGAGCACGATCCGCGAAAAGGACTCTGATTGGGCACTGTAGCAGGGCAGGCGCCCAGGAGAGTAGGGCGGGCGCCCTGCCTCCGAGCCCGATTGCCTTCCCGTTCGTTCCGGTGGCTTCTGGAGTCTTCTAGATGGTAGAAAATTGCACGGCACGTTAATATCTCTATGTAATCCCGACATGTGGGCCTTTCTTCCATATTTCCTGATAACCCCCTGCAGAAATAGACAAACATCAAAACTCATGGAATTCTTTCAGATAAAACCCTAAGTCTAGGTGTTGGTTGCATATAAGTCCTTTTCCATGATTAGTTGATGGTTAAATGTGAGCATTGAGGACCGTCAACAAGCTCCCACAAGCTTAACCTTTGCTCGTCCCAGAGCAAAGCTAAAATCAGCAAGAAAACAGGGGTTACTTTTATGCCTCTTACTAGAGGGTTTTTAAGCAAAGCACTATGTCTCAAGTTCTTTTGTCTTACCTTTGTTCTGGAGTTTTTTATAAGTCTGCAAAATAAAACTGAGACATTTGCCTTCTTCTCGAAAGATATATAAGTAGAGCTTTAAAAGTTTTAGCACACTTACTTTGAATTTTGCTATGTCAATGCTCGGAGCATGGGAGAGGAATGTCATACTCCTAGATCATTTGCCAAGAGGTAAACTTGGTAGTTATCTTTTTCCTTTTAATTATTTAAAATAGTTTGCGTAGTTAATCTGGTTCATATCATCTTGAAAAGAAAATAAAAATGTTAAAAATAGTAAGCCTCATGTGAGTATGCTCATGGCATAAAACCCATAAGTACATTCACTGTGGTGGCGTAAAAATGAAATAAATATATTCCTGTCCTATAAAAAATAAAATTATAAAAATAGATTTATGATCCTACTAAAGAGAGTAACATTTATTGAGGAGGCTCAACATGATAAAGGCTAGATATTTATGCTAACACTTAACCAGTTGCACAAAGCTTTGTGGTCTATTTGAGCTCCACAGAATTCAAGGATCAAAGAAGACTAGCTGACGAAGGACATCCTAATCGCTGTCAGGGTGCTGCTGACATTCAAATACACCTCTGCCACATGCTAGCTACATCAGAAGAAATTACCTCAAAATCCAGCTTGGGGGAGAGCACCCCCATTTATCCAGCTAAGTGTTCTACTCATGTTTATATTTTACTCAAATAATAAAAGATGCATAATCATAAAAACCCAAATAAAGATTTTGTGCTTATATATATATATATATATATCTTTGCTTAGTTTTCTAAATAAATAAATAAATAAAGTTTGCTATGAACCCTCATGATAAGCTCTCACATGGAAATGATGAATAGTTGCTCTGCCATGACTAGTTCTCAAAATTAAAATCTCTCTCAAGTTTAGGCATGACTGTTATTAATTAAGAATTGCTCTAAATCTGAACTTGTGAGAAGAGTACTGGATCTAAAGTCTAAGTCGTTAACGGATACGTATGTGAAGGTTGAGCTGCTGTTTATCTGTTCTTAGAGATGCTAGAATTCTGGAGAATTTTATCTTTGAAAATCTTTAAAATGTTGCATGATGAGTTCCTGTATGATGAGAGTTTAAAATCCTACCACAGCCATATATACATGCTTATTAGACTATGAACCATACATTTACTTTTTACTGCTTATGAGCATTGAGTGTGGTCAAGCTATGTAGACCCTTAGGAGCTTGTCATGTGGTTAAATCAAGATTCACTTGCACGTTCACTCACACATGCTGCTTCTACTCCAGAAGTACGGATCCACATATATCCACCCATTTCCATCTCCAGAACCACCCAAAAATATTCTACTCCTAATCCGGTAGAGAATAGCCAAAAACATTCTCCTATTTCTATTTTCCCCTGTGAAATAAATGCTCAAGTTATTTCGGTTACTACCACTTGCTACATTATTTAAAGAGGTGAGTGCTCTAAAAAACGAAAATAAGATACGAGGAAATAAAAAGGGGCAAGTGCTCGGAATCTCAAAAGAAAAGAAAAAATGAGACGAGAGGTAAAAATGTACAAGTGTCCGACAGTAGAATTAGGGGTACAAGATACCCACCTGAGAGAAAAGAAAAAGAAAATATAGAGCATCTCATTCTCCTCAAAAAGTTTCCAAAGAGCAAGAAAGGTATGTATTCCCTCAAAAGAGCAATTAGACTTTCACCATTGTTATCACCATCATCACCATACACCATTTATTCGCCACACATGCACATCTTGATTTGACTTATTGACTTGTTTCTCTGGATCCATTGTTTGACTATGAAATAAATGTCTTGTAAGTATGTATTATTTGTCTCCCACCTATGAGCTCCAGATATCAAAAACCTTATTAGAGTAGGACGAGAGAGAAGGCAATGTCACTATGCCTTATACCACAAATACTACATACTTTGAGAGAAGGCATATACCATTACTGCCTTGGTAAGGATCCAGAAATACCACAAAAGAGAGATCTGAGAGAGTCATACAAGGAATCTTTGAGTTTTATTTGAAAATCTGCAAAAACTCCAGAGCTATAGCTGATCAAGAATAAGAGACATGGCACTTGACTAGACCGTTCTATCATTTAACTGCTCAAGACAGAAGTGACGGTTACAAGTCCCATGGTAAAAGGTAAAACAAGTAAATTTTAAGTCTTGACAGTTTACCCTAACTCAGAGATGAGATTTTTTTTAAACGCTGTTGGGTATTCTTAACATCACTACCAAAAGTAGACTTAGTTTTCTAATTCTGATAACGGTGCCAAAAATGCCAAACCTATCCCTCATACCACTTAAGCCAAGTTGTCATCCCTAGCATGACATGAGAGACGCGGTATTGAAATATGCAATTGCTCTTCTAAATAAATAATGAATGGGATCTGCAAGCGCACAGATTAATACCGATGTAGCATTTTAACCGGGAAGTATTCTAGGTATCGTTATTTATATTTTTACCACTGGGAAGGGATTAGTAACCATCAATGTTGATTGTAGATTGGAATAGGAGATTGAGTATCTATCATTGCATGTATAATTGAGAATATTTATCTAATTCTTTCATATAGGGGTAAGTGTCACATAAAGGATATATAGAGTAACGAATAGTGACAAAGATAATTAATCTGATCAGCATAACTTAGCCACGTAATAAATATGATAAGCACCTCAATTAGATACTCTAGAAAGTCATTAGCATGGAATTAGAACGAACTACAAGAATATTTCCTAAGTTATTCTCAACTATATAGTCTAGCATTATCATAGTTAGTGCAAGCATACTTAGCAATCATTGCAAGACAAGACTACGCCCATGCATAGTGATATTAGCAAGGTAAATGAGAAACATAGCAATCACTCCCCTGTAATAATGTTGCTCTGCCAGCCCAATACACGAGAGGGGGACTATATAAGAATCAATGAAGCTGTCACTATCACGAACTACCCCACAATCTGGCATATTAGGTAGAATCGCAGATAAATACGGTATAAGCACCACGCCTACACAATATCTATCATTTACCCATGGATCCGATGGATAAACGCTATACGATCCTAGGCATGTATATAGAACCAATCTAACTAAGCCAAGTATATAACTATGATAAACTAAGAACAATATAATCTTGAATATAAGCAAGTAGAGCAAAGTCATAAGCAATATATTGAAGTAGAACAAAGTCATATTCATAAAATTGAAGAACAAAGATGATTAGAAGAACAATTAGAGAATTACCAAGAATCCTCTTGACAGATTCGGAAACCAATTGAAGATTGACTCCTTCTAGTTCTAATCCTATGTAGCTATGCTAATCTAGATATCTAATTGATATGGTGGCTCTAATCTTGATCAGAGGCTTCTTCTCCCTTGAAGAATAATGAATTAGGGTTGAGAGGCTCTCTCCTCTAGGGGCCAGGGGGTCTGGTTTTATAGTCCCTTCAAGTGAATATGGGCCATTGGATCAAACCGACATTGATTGAACGGTTATCCTTGATCCTTTAGGTCGGTGGAGATCTTTCCCGAAAGAGAGTCCTGTTTGGACTCCAGGAGAGGGCGGGCGCCCTGTCCCTGAGTCCTCTCGGCCTCCGCTTCGGTCCCGTGGCTTCTGGAGTCTTCTAGATGATAGAAAATTGTGCGGCACGTTAATATCTCTATGTAAACCCGACGTGTGGGCCTTTCTTTCGTATTTCCTGATAACCCCCTGCAGAAATAGACAAACACCAAAACTCGTGGAATTCTATCAGATAAAACCCTAAGTCTAGATGTTGATTTCATTTGGATCCTTTTCTTTGTTTATTTGATAATTAAATTTGATACTTAAGGACCGTCAACAAACGCATGTGTACCTTTAAGGCATGAAACCACTGTAGAAACTCTTGAGTTCATCTTTGCTCAGGGACGAGCAAAGGTTAAGCTTGTGGGAGCTTGTTGACGGTCCTTAATGCTCACATTTAACCATCAACTAATCATGGAAAAGGACTTATATGCAACCAACACCCAGACTTAGGGTTTTATGTGATAGAATTCCACGAGTTTTGGTGTTTGTCTATTTCTGCAGGGGGTTATCAGGAAATACGGAGGAAAGGCCCACACGTCGGGTTTACATAGAGATATTAACATGCCGCGCAATTTTCTATCATCTAGAAGACTCCAGAAGCCACGGGACGAACGGGAAGCCGAGAGGGCCTAGGGACAGGGCGCCCGCCCTACTCTCCAGGGCGCCTGCCCACTTCCAGAGTCCAATCAGGACACGTTTCGCGGATCACGCTCCACCGACCTAAAGGATCAAGGAAAACCATGCGATTAATGTCAGTTTGATCCAATAGCCCAGATTCATCTAAAAAGACTATATAAGCAAGGCCCCCTGGCCCCTGGAGATCATACCTCTTCTACAGAATCAAAGTTAGGGTTTCAATTCTTCATCCAAGTAGAGAGGATCCCTCTAGTTCATCTAGTTCTACCTCTAGTTCATCAAGTTCTAGTTCTAGTTCATCTAGTTCTAGTTCTAGTTCCTCTAGTTCTAGTTCTAGTTAGTTCTAGTTGTAATCTAGAAAATAGGGAGAGAGAAGAGGAGAGCGGAGGAGGAGCCGAATCTGTCAGATCTTCCTCAACATTATACTTTTGCAGCAACTGGTTCGTTCTTCATCGTTCTCCAAGTTCTTCAACTCATAATTCTTGAGTTCTTTAATTACTTTTATTTACATTCATGTTATTTATTGGATTCCCGCTTGCATCAAGTGCTCTAGTCCTTATAACACTAGAATAGTAATTAATAGATTAGACGTGGTGTTTAGTCTTGCAATTACCTGGAATTACACCCAATCCTGCGGATTGTTGTGGTAGCCCTAGGGTAGTGACAGCCCTAACGGTCGACGTATTCCACCTCGTTCGGATCGGTGTTCGTAGGACCGTAGTCAGACCTTCCTAGCCCCCTTCTCATCTCTTTCTGTGGTTAGTGTTCTGATGTCCCAAAATAAATAGTCTTTGAAGTAATTCTTGATTCTTAGATCAACTAGAGAACTATCAGGAAACTTCCTCTCTTCCCACCAAAAATAATTATATAGTTATCCTTGGGCGATCTTGATTCTTAATTAGTACACTCACGTTCCCTATGGAAAATCGATACTCTGGAATACTCCCGGGTGAAAGCTACATCGGTATCCGTGCGCTTGCAGATTTTTCTGTTTGCATTTAAAATACCCAACAGTGTGGTGTCCAACACGGTTTTCAATGCTGTGGCTAGAACTTTCAAAGAAGGACAAGTACCACCAACTTATGTGGGTCCTGCCTATCATCAGCCAGGGTCATCATTGGTCACGGCTCCATCGGCTACTACAGCCGTTGTGGATACAGAAGCTACTTCTCCTCCAAGCACATTAGGGATCACTAATGCACAGTCTACACCAATGACAACCAATCCATCAACATCAGACGGGCAAATCAAGCTCGCCATAGATCTATTGGCATCGGCAATGTCAGGGACTGTTCCTCCCAACTGGTGGGGTTATGTTATGCCCCCAGAATTGATGGCAAAGTGTCCTGGAACATCTCAAGTGGCTGACGTGACAGGCAATGCTCCTATGGCATCGACACCTCCAAATCCGCCGATGAATCAAAATCCCCAGTACTCTACAACTACTACTGCAAGACCTTACACTGGGAATTCTCAAGCCCCAACGTTCCACATGCCTAATGCATCGGTAGATCCAATGCCGACGCAGCAGAGGTTCATGACACGGCTAGGGTATGTCAATTCAATAATGATGCCCAATTACCAGTCATAGGCAGGACCTATGCCGATGAATGCTAACAGTGGATGGACAAGGCAGTTAGTCTTTCCACAGATGCCTCAGCAGAATCATCAGGCTGTAGGGTTTCAACAAGGACCAATCCAACCTGGGTTCCAGAATAAAGGATTGATCAACCAGCCGATGAATCTTGGTCAGCAAATTGGTGGTCAGATGGTTAATCCAATGTTTCATGCAAATCATACACCTCAGAGGCACATGGAAACTTATCCGTAGGTGCCAGATCTACAGCCGCCTCATCGACAAGATGCCGATGCATATTGGGCCGATAAGATAGCTGAAGTAATGAGAGATCAATTTGGGATAAAACCCAAAGTCAACACTTACCCTTATCGGACACCGTATCCTCCTGCATATGACTTAATTCCACTTCCAAATCGGTACAAGGTACCAGATTTCACTAAGTTTTCTGGACAGGATGATACATCAACTATGGAGCATGTTAATAGGTTCATCATCCAATGTGGAGAAGCTGCTAACAGAGATGAGTTAAGGGTTCAGTTGTTCTCATCATCTTTGTCTGGATTGGCTTTTACTTGATTTATTCCGTTACCTCCCAATTCAATAATCACTTGGGCCGATCTAGAGAAACAATTCCACAAATACTTCTTTTCTGGAGTTCACGAGAAGAAGATTATCGATTTAGTCAGGCTGAAGCAACGCAATGATAAATCGGTTGAAAGCTTTGTGCAGTGGTTGCGAGAGGTTAAGAATAAGTGCTATAGTCTGGTTCTGGATGATCGGCAGCTAGCCGATTTAGCTTTCCAGGGATTGTTACCACATATCAGAGACAAGTATGCTTCTCAAGAGTTTGAGAGCCTAAGTCACTTGGTGCAAAGGATTTCTAACCAAGATATTAAACCTTTAGAACACAAGAGAGCATGGAATAAAAAGGTATCATTTGTCGATGAAGCAGCAAGCTCAGATTCTGATGAAGAACCAATCATCGGCTTGGCAGAGTGGGTAAAAAATAAGAAGCTGATGTCTTGCCCTTTTGGGCATAAAGAGCCAGAAAAATTTGCATTTGATATTACCAAGGCCGATAGGATATTTGACTTTCTACTTCAGGAAGGGCAAATCAAGTTATCACACAATCATGTGATTCCATCGGCTGAAGAATTAAAGAAGATGAAGTACTGCAAGTGGCACAATGCAACATCTCACAGCACAAATGAGTGCAATGTTTTCAGGCAACAACTGCAATCGGCTATAGAATCTGGGAGAATTAAGTTTGATAATTCCAAAGTTCAAAAGCCAATGAAGATCGACCAGCATCCGTTCCCAATAAATATGTTGGATGCTAAGGGAAAGACCAATGTTTTAACATCAGAGGCAGCTGAAAAAAGTGCATCGGTGGATCCTCAACATCAAATTACTACCGATGATGCTAAAGGCAAAGGTCTGATTCAGAAAGGATCCAGCTCAGGAAGGCTTCCCCGATCGGGTATTGTAATTACTCATAGAAGGCATCGGGAAACCTGGCAACAACGTGAAGATCGGTATCAGCGCCAACAGGAGGATTATCGTCGGGAAGAAGAAAGACGCCGGCAGGAGTGGAATCGGCATAAAGATCATTGGAATTGCCCGTTCTTTATCCACTATTGGGAACAAAACATCAAATTGCCCACTGTTAGAGACTGCCCTGAGTGCAATGGTTATGATTGATATGATAGACCTAATCGGCGGTATCAAAACAATGATCGGCGATTTAATGGGCCGATTAGGGGAAGAGCTTCGGTTCATGATTGGCTGGAGGGCAGGATCAGTGTGCATGATAGACTTGGTGACCGTGTCAGGTACTTTCTCAGGAACCAAGAGGAACTCGAGGAGATGGCAGATGCACGGGTTCCCGATGAGTTTATATTTTTGCAGAGATGCTAATACTTACCGGGTGGAGTCAAGGAAAGTTCGTCGTCAATCGGTAAAACAGCCACAACTTCCTCCATGGTGTCCAGAGGGGCTGACTAGGACACAGAAAAAGAAGGCTGCAGCATGGAAAACGAGAAGACTTGAGCAAAGGAGAGAATTCTGGCAAATCTGGGGATCAGCAGCAGCCGGATCATAAAGGAAAAGGGCCATTAGCAGATGTTAACATGGTATTTATGTTGCTGATGGAGTTCCTTGCGCCGTCCAGTGATGATGAAGAGGTGGATTTTTCCGACCAGATAGCTCAGTTGGCTCTGGATCCAATGATGGCTATCTTTGAAAAGCCTGCCGAAAATGAAAGACAGCATCTTAAAGTTCTGTTTGTCAAAGGTAGTGTTGATGGGCAAATGATGACCAAGATATTAGTTGATGGTGGGGCTACTATCAATATTATGTCGTATGCGGTTTATCGGAAGCTTGGGAAAGAAGATCAAGATTTTACCAAGACCGATATGATGTTAAAGGACTTTGAAAGAAATGTGTCTCCAGTTAAGGGGGCAATATGCGTCGAGTTGACCATCGGCAGCAAAACCTTGCCGACAACTTTCTTCATGATCAGTGGAAAGGGTGCTTATAATCTGCTACTAGGAAGAGATTGGATCCATGCCAATTGTTGCATCCCATCAACAATGCACCAATGCTTGGTTTAGTGGGTAGGTGACAAGATTGAGATTGTCCCAGGAGATTCTTCTTATGTCATCGCATCGGCAGAAGCAGATACTTATGAAAGGACTAGGTGCATCTCAGGAGAGATTTGGGAGAAGGATTTGCTCAAAGTTGCCGATTATGAAATTCCACCGATCCAAGCAGTCGGTTCTGATGAGGAGCTTTAATGGATAGGTTTGCCGAAGATGGAAAATTAGGCCAGGGGTTTACATTGGCCGATGATTTGGTAGAAGTAGATATACGTAATGGTGATAAGCCTAGACCTACTTTTATTAGTGCTAAGTTAGATTCTGAGTGTAAGCAATAGTTAACCAATTTGTTAAAGGAATATAAAGATTGCTTTGCTTGGGATTATACTGAGATGTCTGGTTTAGACCAATCGATTGTTGAACATCGGTTACCTATTAAGTCTGGATTTCAGCCACATCAGCAGCCAGCCCACCAATGTAATCCTAATATTCTTCCTGATATTAAGGCCGAAATAACTAAACTTATTGAAGCTAAATTTATTCGGCAGTGTCGGTATGCCGAGTGGATTTCCAATGTTGTCCCAGTTTACACGAAAAATGGGAAGCTTCGGGTCTGCATTGATTTCAGAAATCTTAACAAGGCTACACCGATGGATGGCTACCCAATGCCGGTTGCCGATTTGCTAGTCGATGCTGCGGCTGGACATCAGATCATAAGCTTCATGGATGGCAATGCAGGATATAATCAGATATTCATGGCTGAAGAAGATATTCCAATGACTGCATTTAGATGTCCTGGTCATGTTGGGCTGTTTGAATGGATCGTCATGACCTTTGGCTTGAAAAATGCTGGTGCTACCTATCAAAGGGCTATGAACTTTATCTTTCATGAGTTCATCGGCAAGCTGGTAGAAATTTACATTGATGATGTGGTGGTTAAGTCAGGGGATTTCACAAAGCATCTTGACAATTTGCGAAAGGTGTTGGAATGCACAAGGAAACATGGTTTGAAGATGAATCCTAATAAGTGTGCATTTGGTGTATCGGCAGGGCAATTTCTTGGTTTCATGGTGCATCAAAGAGGAATTGAAATTAGTAGGAGATCTATTGATGCTATCAACAAGATAGTTGCTCCTACCAGCAAAACTCAACTCCAGTCTTTGATTGGCAAGGTAAATTTTATCAGGCGGTTTATATCTAATTTGTCTGGTAAAATTCGTGATTTCAGTCCTTTGCTTAAATTGAAAGCCGATCAAGAGTTTGTATGGGGAAAAGAGCAATACTTAGCTTTGGATGAAATCAAGAAGTATTTAACAAATCCTCTGGTTCTGATTCCACCTCAACAAGGAAAGCCTTTCAAATTATATTTATCTACCGATGGGATGGTCATCGGTTCGGCTTTGATTCAAGAATTTGAAGGGAAGGAGCGTGTGATTTACTATTTAAGTAGAAGATTGATTGATGCTGAGACCAGGTATTCGGCTATTGAAAAATTGTGTTTATGCTTATACTTTTCTTGCATTAAGTTGAGGCACTATTTGCTATCGGCCGAATGCACTGTTATATGTAAAGATGATGTAGTCCGATACATGTTATCTATGCCGATTATGAGTGGTAGAATCGGTAAATGGATTTTGGCACTGTCGGAGTTTGATCTACGTTACGAATCGGTTAAGGCAGTTAAGGGGCAGATTATGGCTGATTTTGTAACTCAACATTGTGGTATGTCGGGTACTTTGGAAATTGTTCCTTGGACGCTCTTCTTTGATGGATCCACGTGTGATAGGGGGGCAGGAATCAGCATAGTACTAATTTCCCCTCAGGGAAGGAAGTATGAGTTCTCTTTGCCGATTGTTGCCACATCAACGAATAATCAAGCTGAATATCAAGCTTTGATCAAGGGGTTGGAATTATTAAAGGAGGTTCATGCTGATGCTTTTGAAATCTTCGGAGATTCTATGCTTGTCATAAATCATCTGGCTGGAATTTATGAATGCTGAAGCGAGGTCCTGATAACCTATTATGAAAAGAGTATGCAACTATTAAAGGAATTCAAGGATTTCCGATTAGAACATGTTCCTCGGTTACATAATGAGGAGGCTAATCGATTGGCTCATCATGCCTCGGGATATACACCCATATTGAATGCATTATCGACAATCAGTGCTAATGATTGGAGGAAGGAGATCATTGATTATTTAAAGGATTCATCTAAAAAGGTTGAAAGGCGTGTCAGGTTTCAAGCTACTAATTATGTACTCCTTGAGGATGAGCTTTATTATCGAACAATAGATGGAGTTCTTCTCGAATGCTTAGGCGATGATGAGGCTAGAAGTTTGATGGGAGAAATCCATGAGGGAGTATGTGGAGCACATCAGTTGGCTTTTAAGATGAAATGGATGATTAGGAGAAATGGTTATTATTGGCCAACCATACTTGAAGATTGCTTTAAATATTTTAAAGGATGTCAAAAGTTTGGCAATGTTCAAAGGGCACCCGCATCGGCCATGAATCCCATTATTAAACCTTGGGGGCTATTGATCTAATCGGCCAGATTTACCCACCATCGAGCAAAGGGCATAAGTTCATCTTAGTTGCCACTGATTATTTCACTAAGTGGGTTGAGGCTATTCCTTTGAAGAAAGTTACATCGGCCAATATGATTGATTTTGTGAGAGAGCATATTATTTACTGTCACAGAACCGACCAAATTATAAGAGTTCAAGTGTAGAAACGATCGACAAGCAATCAAGTTTCCAAACTTGAGCCCATATAATCCCGGTAGTCAATCGAAATCACGAAGGACTTCAAACCAACTCGCAACAAACCAAGATCGTAATAGTTCAACATAAACACAACGAATGTTACATAGTCATTCATTGCCGTCGAAGCGGCACCACATCGGAGTATTAAATTATTACAACACTGGTTCGAAGTAGCGGAAGCAAAATAGTTACACACACATTCCAAAGTTCAGTTCATAAGTTCGGGTTACTGCCAGAGTCTATGTCATCCTTCCAAAAGCATCAAAGACGAGATTATTAGAGAACCGTGCCCAACGGTTAGTCCTCATCCCCAGCGGGATGGAGACAGGTCTTGCAGAAACCGTCATAGAAGATGTCATCTGCAACAGGTGGGAATAAACCCTGAGTACGAGAATGTACTCAGCTAGACTTACCCGTCTAGTAAAACATAAAAGACACCAAGGATCATGCAAGACTAAATATCAAGTGGAGCTGGTTGACTCACCTTTTGCCAAAAGCTTAAATTACAATTAAGTTATTTTGGAAGCATCATATTTATTTATCATCAGCCTATCACTAGATTAGCACCTGTACTACAACACATCACTTGATTATTACAAACAATAATAACCATATCAAATTCATCATATGTTCTTCTTGCTATCATCATTATCATGAACCAAGTTCATTAGTGAATGCTACATTTGCCGCTGCTCTGTCAAGTTCTCACTAACCGGGAGAGACGGCGATTCGAATCGAATTCCTATCCAGCTGGAGGATTATTCCTAGCACTCACCCAAGCATCCCCTGCCGGAGAGCCAACGGGTCACCTTTGGTACAACTCAGGAATCGCAGCTCCGATCAGCGCCGCACTCCCAGGGCTACCACTCTGCCAGGGAGGTCAGGAATTTTAACTCACCTGCCTTTGGACTTACGCCAATGGTCCCCCGCACACCGCACTTCCTCCGGTAGTGCGCACTTTATACTTGCCGGTCTTCCGGCCTGAGTCATACTACTCGGCTTCGCGGTCGGAACGAGTTATCCGGCCAACTAAGTGTCAGGCATGCGTTCAACATGACAAGAGGACGTACAACGATCGGTCCTTAGCTGCCACAGACGGAGTTACTACAAACTTGCAAAACTCCGCCCAGCTTAAGTCAATTTAATCAGGTTCCATCCACGATAGCACATATAGACCATCGTGATCCGACATAACCCTATCTCGCGCAGGTGACAGGATATCACCCGACTTCTACCGGTTAAAGCATGGCTAAGCTGCTACTCGATCCTAACTCTACAACCAGGGTGTGGAGAGTTATCTGACCAAGGATAGAGTAGAATGCAGCAAGGGTTTTCATCACAACTCCTAAACTTAATGCATCAATAGATAAAACATATTAAGTAAACTTTTGAAAGTAAAGGGAGACTTAGAATGCTCCGGGGCTTGCCTTTCACGAACGACGCCGGCTCGTGATTCGGGCACTCAACTTCTTCTTCGGGCTCCTCGAGTCCGGCTTGCTGGACCTCCACCTCCTGGTTGCCTTCCTGGCCTTCGGGATTCGCTTGGAGCTCGAAGGAAACGGTCACGTCCGGTGCACCTATTGCATGCTCGAACAATAAGAAGATGCACATGCTAAAGATGAATACCTAATAACACAAGCAACTCACTGGATACTCATTTATGGAGCAAAAGTTATACAAGCTCACACAAGCAAACAAGTTAGCTTAGCCCCAAAACCTATCCTGATACCAAAACAGCAATCAACATAAAACAGGAGTAACCAGGTAATTAAATCATAACTAATGATAGACAGATCCAACAAACACAAATAAAGACATTCTGAAAAGCTTATGAAATTGTCTACAAATCATCTTTAAACACCTCAGCATGATTCAAACATTAAGCCAGTCATTTAAACAGAGTTCCAGGTTCTGTCCCAGAAAAACAGAGAACACCTATTTCTGGAACCCAACTTGGAACAGCTATAACTTTTAAACTACTTGGCCAAATGACCTCAAATTTAAACCACAGCTAGCTCTATAAGTTTAGAACAACTTTGATTTAGACAAGTTTCACAGAAAGTCAAGTTATCATTAAGAAAAGTTAAATTGCTCACTTGCTGTCCAGAACAGCATTTGACCCTATAGTTAATTATTTAATGGCATGACCAAAACACAAACAATGCCAATCACATAGCTTATGAGCACAAACATATTACCAGATTACCAGAACATCAGATGGAAACCCCAAAACATTTACTTAACAAGGCATTTATTAATTAATTATAAATAAGAGCATAATTACAAGATACTAGTCAAAGTGCTCAGAAAAATCTACAAAAATTACAGAAGCACAAGGACATCATCAAAGTATCACCATAAAAATTTCAGAGCAATTGCACATACCAAATTAAAGATATACATTTAACATGTGCCTAGATGTTTATTTCATAAATTCAGAAACATGACTTATATTATGCCAAACAACAGATTTCAGATTATTTACACATTAGGAATGCCATAAACCAGTTTACTACCAAAGTAGAGCACCAGCATAAGTACCATTTATTTTATATGATTTAATTAAAGAAACAAGCCACATTTCAATCATAAACTACATATCAAAGCTGCAGTATTCCAAAAATCATGAAATATTTACCAAAGTACTCTAACACCATACAGAGGCTACCACAAACTTTTCAGAGCAAACTACGCAATATAACCAGAGATATGCATTTATCCATGAATAACAAGATTAAATCCTTAAAAACTAATTTCCCAGAAAACATGGTTCATTTTATATTTTTATTAAAAAGTAGCCATCTCAAGGAATACCCCAAATTTAGTTTCACAATTTTTGGATCTCAGAAACAGGAGATATGATTTTTGCAAGAAAGCCAAAAATCAGGATTTTGAATAAAAGAAAAGGAGGGAAAGAGGAGACACTGACAGTGGACCCCATCTGTCAGGTCCGTCTTCCCCGCGGCCGAGGCGACGTTTGCCGGTGATTTCTCCGCAACGGCGAGGTCTCCGGCCAAACCACGGGCATCAGCGTGATCCCCAAACCCTAACGAATCGATTGACCCCCTTTTTCCCACGGCGGAGCCACCGGAAGGAGCTCACCGTCGACGATGGTGGCTCGGCGGAGGTGCTCGGCGTTACGCCGGAGCCCTCAGGCCGGTAGAGCGCAACCTATGGCCTTCTACAGCACCAGCGGACTACGGCGAAGCTTCCTAGGTACACAGCTTGGCCTGGATCCTTGTGGAACAAGCTGGCCACGAGAGCACCCATCTCCGGTGGGAGCACGGCGGCGCTGCGCACCGTGTCCGGCGACGGAGAGCTTGGTAGAGCGTCCACCAAGTGGCGCAAAAGCTCGCTAAGGACCTAAGTTACCTCTAGGACCAAACCAGAGACGACGGGAGGCTTCACAGAGCTCGGCATTGAGTTCGCCGGAGAAAACGGTCACGGCGACCCGATTTGGGGGAAGAAGGAAATGTCGGCTCACCGGTGGGATTCTCGGCGAGTTAGAGGGTGGAGATTGTAGAGCGGTTCACGGCGGAGCTTTGGGTGAAGTTTGGTGAGCAATGGCGCAGCAGGGAACGCGCGCGAGCTCACCGGAGTAAGCTCACGGAGAAGAGCTCTCAGCGGCCGCGTTTCTGGCGAACTGGGCGAGGGAGAGCGAAGTGGACGCGTCCACTCTGCGCGGGGCGTCGCCGTGGACGTCATGCGCGCGCGCTGAGCTGACGAGCGGGGCCATCGCTGGCGTACGGACGACATCTGGCGGACAGGTGGCGTCCTGGCCATTCCCGACGGTGAGCTCGGTTTCGATTCAGAGACAAAGGTGACCGACTCACAGAGCAACTTCACCAAAGATTATCTCCCAAACCAGACCGAGTTAGAAGATGATGTAGTTGACAAAGTTGGAGTTCCAAACGAGTTCTACAACTTTGTCAATTGGAGCAAAGGCCAGATCGGCCTGGATTGAAAGATATGGAGTTTTCAAAATCGATCGAGCAAACTGGTTTCATCTCAAGACTTAGAAAATTTTCGAAGTGTTGGAAACAGCCCCAAATCTGCCTTGTGGGCCACTTTTGAGCTATTTGTGATCATTTTCATGAGATGGCCATAAAACAACTTTTGTTCCTTATAAAATTTGCTACAACGTTGCTGTAGGAAGTTTTGACATGCAAACATTTTATGAAACACTTTTTAAAAGCCTAAGCAAAAGAGGTTTCTAAGGACTATTTTCATTAGTATGACTTAGAAGCATAATTTGGAGAAGTGATCAACATGAACATTGTTCCCAAGATTAAGTTAAGCATAGTAAACTAATTACCAAGACATTAAGCACAAACACAAGCATTGATCACTCAAACATAAGCATAGGAAGCCTATTTAAGCAATTTAAAACACATTTTTGCATAGAATGACATGCCTCAAGATAGATGATGATTATGATATGCTTTGAGTAGATGATGATGCTCATGCTATGCACATGATCAATGCAACCATAACACTGGGGTGTTACAGCCCTCCCCCCTTACAAAAATCTCGTCCCGAGATTTGAAAGCTTACTGATTTTCGAAGAAGGTTTTGTAAACTTCTTTTAAATAATCTTCCGTCTCCCAAGTGGCATCTTCCTCCCCGTGGTTGCTCCACAACACCTTGTAGAGCTTAACCACACGATTACGCGTCTCCCGTTCCTTGCGATCAAGAATCGCTATGGGTTTCTCCTCATACACCAGATCTGACTTCAACTTGATATCTCGAACTTCCACTCGCTCCTCCGGTATACGAAGGCACTTCTTCAATTGTGATACGTGGAAGACAGGGAAAATAGCTCGAAGCGCAACTGGGAGTTGAACTTTGTATGCCACATCCCCTTCTTTTTGAGAATCCGATAAGGTCCCACATAGCGAGGCGCAAGCTTTCGCTTGACTCCGAACCTTTGTACACCCTTCATCGGAGACACCTTGATGTACACATGGTCACCAACTGAAAACTCAATCGGTTTCCTTCTCTTGTCGGCATAACTTTTCTGACGAGCTTGAGCAGCTTCCAGATGTTGCTGGATAGTACGGACTTTCTGCTCAGCTTCGTTCATGAAATCGATGCCATAAAACCTTCTCTCTCCGGCTTCTACCCAATTCAACGGGGTTCGACACTTCCGACGTACAAGGCTTCAAATGGAGCCATTTTGATACTCTCCTGATAACTATTGTTGTAGGAGAACTCAACTAATGGCATCCACTTGACCCAAGAACCTTTTGAAGAGAGAGTGCATGCCCTCAACATATCTTCAAGGATTTGGTTAACTCGTTTAGTTTGACCAGCTGTTTGGGGATGATAAGCAGAGCTACGGACTAAATGAGTGCCAATTTGCTCATGCAGACATTCCCAAAAACGAGTAGTGAACTGTGGTCCACGATCGGATATGATTGTTCGAGGCACACCATACTGACGAACAATGTGCTCGAAATACAACTCCGCATACTGATGTGGACGATAGTCAGTTCGAACTGGAAAAAATCGAGCAACCTTGGTCAAACGATCTACAATCACCCAGATGGAGTCGTAACCCTTAACAGAAGTTGGGAGTCCACTGATGAAATCCATGCTGACTTCTTCCCATTTCCAACCAGGAATGGACAAGGGTTGAAGCAAACCAGCTTTCATGTGAACAGCCTTCACACGACAACAATTGTCACAACGAGCGACAAAAGCAGCTATCTCCTTTTTCATCTTTGTCCACCAAAACAAGGGTTTCAAATCCTGATACATCTTGCTACTACCAGGATGGATAGACAAGTTGGATGAATGAGCTTCAGATAAGATCTGATTTCGCAGCTCACGGTCTTTTGGGACTACAAGTCGATCCTTGAACCAAAGGATTCCGTCCTCATCGACCCGGAAATGCTTGGTTTCTTCTTCCTTCAATTTCCTCTTTATATGGTGGATGCCTACATCTGTCCGCTGCAATTCGATGACTCGATTGTGAATGGTACTTTCCAGAGAAATCTGGTTGAGCACAAGTGGATGCATAAGATGTGACAACAACGGATCTTCCACTTGGATTGAGTGGCAGTGCGCTTTCTGACTCAAGGCATCCGCCACTACGTTTGCCTTGCCCGGATGGTAGTGCACTTGGAGATTATAATCTTTAATCAACTCAAGCCACTGTTGACCGTCCTTAATTCTCACATTTAACCATCAACTAATCATGGAAAAGGATCCAAATGCAACCAACACCTAGACTTAGGGTTTTATCTGATAGAATTCCACGAGTTTTGGTGTTTGTCTATTTCTGCAGGGGGTTATCAGGAAATACGGAAGAAAGGCCCACACGTCGGGTTTACATAGAGATATTAACGTGCCGCGCAATTTTCTATCATCTAGAAGACTCCAGAAGCCACGGGAGCGAACGGGAGACGTAACGGAGCCGGGCACTGGGCGCCCGCCCTCCCCCCTGGACCAATCAGGGCGAAGCTCAGGGATCATGATCCACCGACCTAATACTTCAAGGAAAACCACACGATCAAGCATTATGCCATATCCTACGCTAGCAAAACCTTGTCTGGACCACAGCTCAATTACACTACAACTGAAAAAGAGCTTTTGGCTGTTGTCTTTGCTATAGACAAGTTTAGATCTTACTTAGTGGGGGCAAAGATAATCATCTATTCAGACCATGCTGCTCTCAAGTACCTCCTCACTAAGAAAGATGCTAAGCTTCGTCTAATTCGATGGATTCTTCTACTCCAAGACTTTGACATAGAAATCCGGGATAGGAAGGGAGTTGAGAATTCCGTAGCCGACCACTTATCTAGGCTTCAATATAAGGAAACACATGATGAACTTCCCATAAATGACTACCTACGGGATGACACCCTACTTAAGATAACACATGCAGATCCATGGTACGCAGACATCGTAAACTTTATAGTAAAAGGCTATGTCCCACCTGGTGCAAACAAAAGGAAGTTGCTTCACGATAGTCGTTTCCACCTTTGGGATGAGCCATATCTTTTCCGAGTCTGCACTGATGGACTCTTGAGAAGGTGTGTTCCTATGGCTGAGGCTACTCAAATTATGGAAAGATGCCATGCCTCGCCATATGGAGGACACTATGGAGCATTTCGGACACATGCTAAAATTTGGCAAAGTGGTTTTTTCTGGCCAACGATGTATGAAGATACAAAGGACTTTGTCAGGAGATGCCACCGATGTCAAAAACATGGGAATATCAACTCACGAAATGAAATGCCTCTCACAAATAATCTTCAAGTAGAACTTTTCGATGTATGGGGCATTGATTTCATGGGGCCATTCCCTATGTCTGGGAATTGCGAGTATATCTTAGTAGCTGTGGACTATGTGTCCAAATGGGTAGAAGCCCTACCTTGTCGATCAGCTGATTCAAAACATGCCAAGAGAATGTTCCATGAAGTTATCTTTCCTCGCTTTGGTATACCCCGGATAGTTATAAGCGATGGAGGTTCCCACTTCATCGACAAAATCTTCCGGAAGTACCTAGCCGACCATGGAGTTCGACACAACGTCGCAACACCATACCATCCTCAGACTAGCGGTCAAGCCAAAACATCTAACAAACAAATCAAAAATATTTTACAAAAGACCGTAGATGAGATGGGTAAGGGGTGGAAGGACAAACTTCCTGATGCACTTTGGGCATATAGAACTGCATTCAAAACACCCATAGGCATGTCACCTTATCAACTTGTATATGGAAAAACGTGTCACTTGCCTGTGGAAGTAGAGTTTAAGGCTCATTGGGCACTCAAGAAATGGAACATGGATCTCCACCTCGCTAGCGAGAATCGTCTGATGCAACTATCTGAGCTAGAAGAATGGAGAGAGAAAGCCTACCACAATTCAAGGATCTATAAAGAGAGAACAAAACGATGGCATGATAAGAGAATCAAGCACAAGGAGTTTAAGCCTGGAGATAAGGTTCTACTATTCAATTCAAGAGTTAAGCTCTTTGGGCATGGTAAGCTACGAAGTAAGTGGGATGGACCATACAAAGTTATTGACACTTCAACTCATGGAGCCATTACCATCCAAGATGACATAGGTAACACTTTTAAGGTAAATGGTCAACGCTTGAAAATCTATCTTGAGCCACAAAACAACCTAGTAGAGGAACTTGATGTGATTGAGTTCATAGAATTCTCATATTAAGCTCTCATAAGCTCTAGACAATTACCTAACCCTTAATATGCTCCACAAGTTTTGTTGTCTATTTGGGTTGTGCAGGATTTTGAGGCTTAAGAAGAGTGAGACCGAACATGCAGGCCACCAGAGTGGACAACTATGTCAACATCCAGCTTGGGGGAGGCACCCCACGTGTATCTAGATAAGTATTACTTTCCTTTATTGGTTTTATTTACTAGTATTTAGAAATAAATTTTAAAAAAATTGCATAACCATGAAACCAAACAAAGTTTTTCTTTTGAGTAATATACAATAGTTTTGTGTAATCCTAAGTTTTAAATAAAATAAAAAGAAAGTTTGATTCAAGTCTAGGTAATTGACAAACATGATATGAGAAGGTCTGAGCTACTATTTAACTTGTTCCAAGTTTTGCTAGAGTTCTGGAGATTTTATCTTTTGAAAATATAAAAATTCATAAATATATATATATATATGAGATCATAATACCGAGAGTCCTATAAGATATAAATACTAAAACTGTGGGCACTTGCTTTGTTCAAGCCATTGTTAATTCTTGTAGTTTTGGTTGAGAGAATTATCATGCTCCCAAGATCAAGATCTTTTTGTTTTAAAAATATAAAAGATTCACTCTTCCGAAGTATTATTGCGTTAGAGGCATGGGACTATGCAAAAATTTGATTCGAAAAAAAAGAGTGAGACGAGAGGTAAAAATGGACAAGTGTCCGAAGTAGAATTAGGGGTACAAAGATACCCACCTGAGTGGAAAAAATGGACATGTGTCCGACAGTAGAATTAGGGGTACTTGCTGCCCACTTGAAAAAAAGAAAAAAAAAGAAGAAGAAAAAAATGATAGCCCATGGTCCCTCTAATAAGCAATATGCCAGTAAGAGATGACAAACTTTTTAAAAAGGTCAAAGGTCTTGATCTAGGAGTATGACATTCCTCTCCCTTGCTCTGAGTTTTGACATAGCAAAATGCAAAGTAAGTATGCTAAAACTTTTAAAGCTCTACTTATATATCTTTCGAGAAGAAGGCAAATACCTCAGTTTTATCTTGGGAACATATACAAACTCCAGAACAAAGGTAAGACGGAAGAACTTGAGACATAGTGCTTGACTTGATCGTTCTGTTTTTCAATCACTTAAGACCTTAGTGATAACTTAAAAACCCTGTAGTAAGAGGCATAAAAGTAACCCCTGATTTCTTGCTGATTTTAGCTTTGCTCAGGGACAACCAAAGGTTAAGCTTGGGGGAGCTTGTTGACGGTCCTTAATTCTCACATTTAACCATCAACAAATCATGGAAAAGGATCCAAATGCAACCAACACCTAGACTTAGGGTTTTATCTAATAGAATTCCACGAGTTTTGGTGTTTGTCTATTTCTGCAGGGGGTTATCAGGAAATACGGAAGAAAGGCCCACACGTCGGGTTTACATAGAGATATTAACGTGCCGCGCAATTTTTTATCATCTAGAAGACTCCAGAAGCCACGGGAGCGAACGGGAGACGTAACGGAGCCGGGCACGGGGCGCCCGCCCTCCCTTACTGGGCGCCCGCCCTCCCCCCTGGACCAATCAGGGCGAAGCTCGGGGATCATGCTCCACCGACCTAATACTTCAAGGAAAACCATACGATCAATGTCGGTTTGATCCGACAGCCCAGATTCACTTGAAGGGACTATAAAACCAGACCCCCCTGGCCCCTGGAGATCATACCTCTTCTACAGAATCAAAGCTAGGGTTTCAAGTCTTCATCCACGTAGAGAGGATCCCTCTAGTTCTTCTAGTTCTACCTCTAGTTCATCTAGATCTAGTTCTAGTTCATCTAGTTCTAGTTCTAGTTCCTCTAGTTCTAGTTCTAGTTAGTTCTAGTTGTAATCTAGAAAATAGGGAGAGAGAAGAGGAGAGCGGAGGAGGAGGAGCCGGATCTGTTGGATCTTCCTCAACATTGTACTTTTGCAGCAACTGGTTCGTTCTTCATCGTTCTCCAGGTTATTCAATTCATAATCCTGAGTTCTTTAATTACTTTTATTTACATTCAAGTTATTTATTGGATTCCCGCTTGCATCAAGTGCTCTAATCTTTGCAACATTAGAGTAGTAATTAATAGATTAGACATGGTGTTTAGTCTTGCAATTACCTGGAATTGCACCCAATCCTGCGGATTGTTGTGGTAGCCCTAGGGTAGTGACAGCCCTAACGGTCGACGTATTCCACCTCGTTCGGATCGGTGTTTGTCGGACCGTAGTCAGAGCTTCCTAGCCCCCTTCTCATCTCTTTCTGTGGTTAGTGTTCTGATGTCCCGATATAGATAATCTTGAAGTAATTCTTGATTCTTAGATCAACTAGAGAACTCTCAGGAAACTTCCTCTCTTCCCACCAAAAATAATTATATAGTTATCCTTGGGCGATCTTGGATCTTAATTAGTACACTCACGTTCCCTGTGGAAAATTGATACTCTGGAATACTCCCGGGTGAAGGCTACATCGGTATCCGTGCGCTTGCGGATTTTTCTGTTTGCGTTTAAAATACCCAACAGCCACCTTCGCTGCCGCATGTTCAGTTCAGGTTGAGTGAAGATATGCTTGAGGCTCTTGTGATCGGTGTAGATGTTACACAGATTACCCAGCAAATAATGCCTCCAGATTTTCAAAGCATGAACAACTGCTGCCAATTCTAAGTCATGAGTAGGGTAATTGACCTCATGTTTTCCAAGTTGGCGCGAGGCATACGCGATCACGCGACCTTCCTGCATCAACACACAGCCTAAACCAACGCCTGACGCGTCACAAAAGACATCGAAGGGCTTCTCGATATCAGGTTGAGCTAGGACAGGAGCTGATGTCAGCAATGTCCTCAACTTGTGGAATGCCTCTTCACATTCAGGTGTCCACACAAACTTTTCATCTTTCTGAAGTAGACGAGTCATAGGCTTGGATATTTTGGAGAATTCCGGAATGAATCGACGGTAATACCCAGCCAGACCAAGAAAACTCCGAACCTCGTGTACCGAAGTTGGAACTTTCCAATCCAGCACTTCTTGCACCTTAGCCGGATCCACTGATATGCCTTCTTCAGATAAGACATGGCCCAAGAAAGGTACTTTCCTTAGCCAAAACTCGCATTTGCTAAACTTGGCATAAAGCTGATGTTCACGCAAACGCGACAACACTATACGCAGATGCTCTGCATGCTCCTCTTCATTGCAAGAATATACCAAGATATCATCAATGAAGACCACCACGAACTTGTCCAATTCAGGCATGAACACCGAATTCATAAGATACATGAAGTAAGCAGGTGCATTCGTCAAACCGAAGGACATGACAAGGTACTCATACAGCCCGTACCTCGTCGAGAAAGCTGTTTTAGGTACATCTTCAGGACGGATCTTGATCTGATGGTACCCAGATCGCAAATCAATCTTGGAGAATACCTTAGCTTTAGACAACTGGTCAAACAAGATATCAATGCGAGGAAGAGGGTATTTGTTCTTGATAGTCACTGCATTTAGGGGACGATAGTCCACACACATGCGCAACGATTGATCCTTCTTCTTCACAAAGATAGCCGGACAACCCCAAGGAGAAGAACTAGGACGAATAAGACCCTTCTTCAACAACTCATTTAGTTGGGTCTTAAGCTCAGCTAATTCTTTGGGTGGCATTCTATAAGGTCTTCTAGAGATAGGAGCGGTACCTGGAATCAATTCAATTTTGAACTCCACATCCCGATCCGGAGGAAGCCCGGGTAGATCATCAGGAAAAACATCCGGAAACTCACACACCACCGGAATATCCTGAATAGCCTTAGATGTAACTGCATTCACAGTGCTACGGATTTGAATATCACGAGGAAGTTGCACTAGAAATGCCTCCTTGGTATCTGGGTCTTTTAACATCACCACACGAGTGGTGGTGTCGATAAGAACTCCATTACCACTCATCCACTTCATCCCCAGAATTACATCTATGCCCACACTGGGTAGAACAACCAAATCGGCAAGAAACTGACGGCCTCCTATTTCCAGAGTTGCCCCCAAAACCACTTGATTGGTGGAAATATCATTTCCCGCAGCACTAATGCAATAACTGCCCTTATCAAGTGTAACGGCCTTTGTAACACCCCAGTGTTATGGTTGCATTAGTCATGTGCATAGCATGAGCATCATCATCCATTCAAAGCATCCATGATCGTCATCTATCTTGAGCCATGTCATTCTATGCAAAAATGTGTTTTAAATTGCTTAAATAGGCTTCCTATGCTTATGTTTGAGTGAACAATGCTTGTGTTTTTGCTTAATGCTTTGGTAATTAGTTTATCTATGCTTAACTTGATCTTGGGAACAATGTTCATGTTGATCACTTCTCCAAAATAATCACTTAAGTCATACTTATGCAAATAGGCCCTAGAAACCTCTTTTGCTTAGGCTTTTAAAAAATGTTTCATAAAATGTTTGCATGTCAAAACTTTCTACAGCAAAGTTGTAGCAAATTTGATAAGGAACAAAAGTTGTATTATGGCCATCTCATGAAAATGACCACAAATAGCTCAAAAGTGGTCCACAAGGCAGATTTGGGGCTGTTTCCAACACTTAGAAAATTTTCTAAGTCCAGGAACACAAACAGTTTGCTCGATCGGTTTTGGAAACTCTATATCTTTCAGTCCAGGCCGATGTGGCCTTTGCTCTAGTTGACAATGTTGTAGATCTCAATTGGAACTCCAACTTTGTCAACTGCGTCATCTCCTAATTCTCTCAGGTTTGGAAGTTATTCATCACCGAAGTTGCTCTATCAGTCGACGATCGCGAGTTCTGATTCAGAGCCGAGCTCGCCGTCGTGGACGCCCAGCGCGACATCTGTCCGCCAGATGGCGCCTGTACGCCGGCGACGGCCCCGCTCGTCAGGTCGACGGCGCTGGCATGGACGCCACGGCGCCCCGCACTCACTCAGCGCCCGTCCATTCTCCTCCTCCCTCTCTCTCTCGCGCTCGCTCTGGCGGAAACGTCGTCGCCATTGCCGCCGAGAGCTTCGCCAGCTCCTCGCGCCCTCGCCTCTGCATCTTGCTTCGCCTCCGAGCGCCTCCAAGTCTGCCTCGAGCTCCTCCATCTTCTCCACCCATCAGTTGGACGAGATCTCCCCGAGGTGAGCGGCATTTCGCAAGTTCTCCGTCGTCGGGTTCGCGGCCGTCGTGACACCGATTCCGGCGAACCTCGCCGCTGCTCCACCCTCGCTTCCTTTCTTCTCTTTGGTTAGCGTTAGGTTATGCTTAGGTCTCGGCGTCGGTCCACACCACGCCATTACGGCTATGGTCTCACCGTCGCGCGGGAACACGGCCACTGCACCGCCGTGCTCACCGCCGACGAGCACCTCGCACGTGAGCAGGATCACCGTAGCCGTTAGGGTTAGGCACTCTTACCTCGAAAGCTCCGCGCTGACTCACTGATGCTTAAGCCGCCTTCCTCCGACGCTCTACCGGTCGGAGATGGCCGGCGTAAGCCGGAGTAGCTCCGCCGTGCCACCATGGCCGACGGCGACCCCCTCCGCAGCCAAAACCCTAGCACCACCTACCTCAATCGACGCGGAATCTTCCCAGGAGCACGTTGGTGCCCTTGGATCCGCCGGAGAAGCTCACCGTCGGCGAGCATTTGCCGGCGAAGGGGGTCCTCTGTCTCGGTGTCGCTAACACACAGGTCCCGCATGCCAGTGACCCAACGGTCACCCCCTTTCCTTTTATTCAAAACTGGATTTTTGGCTTTCTTGCAAAAATCATATCTCCTGTTTCTGAGATCCAAAAATTGTGAAACAAATTTTGTGTTGTTTCTTGACATGGCTAGTATTTAATAAAAATATAAAATGAATCATGTTTTCTGAGAAATTATTTATTAAGGAATTTAATCTTGTTATTCTTGGTTAAATGCATATCTCTTGTTATACTGCTTAGTTTGCTCTGACAATTTTATGGTGGTCTTTGCATGGCATTAGAGTGCTCTGATAATTATTTCATGATTTTTGGAGCACTGCTGTTGTGATATGTAATTTGTGTTTGAGATATGGCTTGTTTCTTTAAATAAATCATATAAAATAAATGGTGCTTATGCTGGTGTTTCAATTTGGTGGTAAACTTGTTTATGGTACTCCTAAGATGCAAATAATCTGAAATCTGATGTTGGGCATCATATAAGTCATGTTTTGGAATTTAGAAAATAAACACCTTGGTACAAGTTAAATACATATCTTTAACTTGGCATGTGCAATGGTCCTGAAATTTTTATGGTGTTGATCTGATGTTATACCTGTACCTCTGTAATTTTTGTAGATTTTTCTGAGCACTTTAACTAATATCTTATAATTATGCTCTTATTTAGAGTTAATTAATAAATGCCTTGTTAAATAAATGTTTTGGGGTTTCCATCTGATGATCTGGTAACCTTGTCGGTGTTTTTCCCCCGGGGGGTCACACCAACGAGTAAATTTGTATGCGTGCTCCCCTTCCCGGATGGTGATGCAAGAAGACACAGAGATTTATCCTGGTTCGGGCAAGAGAAGGCCCTACGTCCAGCGGGGGGAGAGAGTTTTTATTATCTTGCACCTAAGTGCTTGTACAGGGGCGAATACAAGCGTGGTATGAAGTGTGTAGCTCTACTACGTGTGTGTGTTCTTGTGTTGTGATGTCCTCCTCTTCTATTCCTGAGTCTCTCCTTTTATAACTCCAAGGAGAGACACAGGGTACATGCATAGATGTTAGAGTAGGGATCGATAGCCGCATGGAGTGCTGACCTACTCGAGGCTTCCGTACGGCATGGCCTCGAGCCGTCCCATCTTGATAGCTCGGTGATGATTACGCGTGCTCCTGTGTTCTGCCCTGCCAGCCGCCTTGTGCAGGTTCTGAGGTCGCATGCTTGTACGGTATGGTGGCGGACCCGACGGGGTAGCTGTGATGAAGTCAGTCGACGCCCAACTTGTCCCCAGGAAGGGGCCCTGTTTGGTCGAGGGTCGGACGCCGTGTAATATGCTGGTATCTGGAGCGCTGACCTTGGGTGTCTCGAGGGGGTCCCGATTAGACGTTCCATCCTGGTTTCCTGCGTCCTGACACGCCCTGGGTCGTTCGGTGGGAAGGCTGCAAAAAGAACGATGGGACAGAAGCTTGCTCCCTATCACGCCTTCCATGACCTGTGTGTTAGGTGGGGAAGCGTCAGGTGCATTTAATGCTCCGGCTCGCGTGCGCGCGTCGGGCGGCGGACAGTGTCCTCGCGCCCGACACCTCTCGGTTCGCTCGAGCCCGCTTCCGTCATCGACGGCAGTCGTCGCTCGAGTCCTGAACCGATTCGCTCGAGGCTATTTCCGTCTTCGAGGCGGCGACCGTCGATGGCGGCGCATACGTAAGATTAGGGCGTCGAATTAAGGGTCTCGACCTTCGTACGGGCAATCTCATAATGCGTATCGCTGAGGGTACCCCTTACCGATACCCTCGACAGTAGCCCCCGAGCCCTCGAGGGAGTTTTTGACTCCTTCGAGGGCTATGTTATCTAATTCGCAGAAACGCTTTCGACACCAGTGGTGGAAGATTCCGATTGGCTCATTTTTGCCCGGGGGTTTCGACGTACTCTCGATAGAGCGATCGTCTTCCATCCCAAATTGAGTTCCTAGCGGGTAGTCCAAGTGAGAACCTGTGCCCCTTTCGAGGGGGTCAGCTGTAGCCCGGAGGCGTCCTCATAAAGCAGGGTCGACGTGGTCGGGGATACCGGTCTCATTCGATAGAGTCCAGCGGCTCGATGCCTCCCTTCGGGGGGATTCCTCTCGACTGTCTCGACCCTATCTTGAACATCGCCAGCGAGACCTCGAGGCGGGCCTCGATCTTCGACCGCTCGCTGGGGATCCCTGACTCTGGCGCTCGAGATCGGCTGTCGAACCCTTTCGGCGGGCCAGCCATCGACCTCTCGAGACTTTTGCGGTTATGTCCCTTGGCTTACGAGGGAAGGAAACGGCCGTGGCGGTTCGCCTTTCTGCCCGTTGGGCACGTCTTTTTAGGCGGATGACGTTACGACACCGTATCGGCGAGGAATTCGGAGAGTCCGGCCTGTGAGGAGAGAGAGAGAGAGCTGTCAGGCGGCGCATTTATGGGGGGAGTTACCTTACTTCTCGGATCTGTCCGTTGGCGGACAGCTGCCTATAAATACGTCGTCGCGTCACCGCCGTTCCTCTCCCTTCCGCCTTCTCGCTCTTGTTCCTTTGCTGCCTTTGCTTTCTCGTCATCTCACGCGCACACGCCCCCTCGAGCCGTAGCGAACCCACCGTCCCGTTAGCCGGGATGCCTGTAAGACTCGTCGCCGCCGACGACTGGCGCCCGTCGTCGATGACGGAGCGCCGGCTGTTAGAGCTCGAGAAGGAGGGACTGCTGCGCCGCCGCACCTCGCTGTCGTCGCCAGAGTGGATCGCGCCGCCAGCGAGCCACAGGGCGCCTCAGCCACCCGAGGGCTACGTGGTGTCGTTCGCCAAGTTTCACCGCCACGGTCTGGGCGCGCCTCCAAGCCGCTTCATGCGGGCCCTCTGCTTCCATTATGGGGTGGAGCTGCAGCACTTCTCTCCGAACGCCATCACCGTAGCGGCGGTCTTCGCCGCCGTGTGTGAGGGCTTCCTAGGGATGATGCCGCACTGGGAGCTGTGGCTCCACCTCTACAGGGGCGAGCTGTTTCACGCCTCCACCGGAACCACGGGCGTGAGGAAACCCGTGCGGGCGGGTTGCCTCAATCTGGTGCAGAAGACGGGGAAGACGGACCGGCCGCGGGAGTACATCCCGGTAGGGTTGTCGACCAACCACGCCGGTTGGGACTCCCAATGGTTCTACCTGCGGAACGACGACAACCTCCTACCTTCCTACTCAGGCCATCTGATCTTGGAGCGCCCAGCAGACTGGACGTACGGCGTCGTCCAAGCTCATCAGCCTCGGCTCGACCCTCTCCTCGACGCCCTGAAGAAGCTTCGCCAGGAAGGTTTGACCGCCGCCCTCGTCCTCTCGGCCGTCCATCATCGGAGAGTTCTCCCTCTGATGTCACGACCACTGAGGATGGACGAGATGGGCCCTGGCGTCTCGTCTCGGGACCTCGAGGCATGTCGGATGTCCAGCGAGCCTCCGGCGGATGATGAAGTCGTGGCCCGAGTCAGGGCCGCAATTGCCGGTGATTTTAAGCCGGAGCATGTCAACGGCTTCCCCATGAGACCTGACGCAGGCTCGATCGATCTGGTACGCTTTCTTCTTGCGCGCATCCTCGATTCTGGGTTTCCCCTCTCCCCTCTCTTTTTTTTCTAAGTCTACCTTAGTTTTGGCAGGGTCGGATTGATGTCCGGTCCTCGAGGCCTCCGGTAAAGGAGGACGAGGTCGATCGCGACAAACGGCGCCAATCCGCCGAAAAGCTGAAGTCTGCCAAGGACTCCGCAAAGAAGGGGGAGAAGAAGAAGAACCTCGACCGCCAAGCATTAGAGGCGCGTCGAGCCAAATCCAGGCAGAGGGGGGAGCCTGAGGAAGAATCCCCCAACGATGACGATGACGACGACGAGGGTAGCGATGACTCCGAGGGGATGGCGTCGCGCCTCGATCGGATCCTCGAGGGCCCGCCTCGAGGTGACGTCGACGCCCCCCGGACGGAGGCGCCGGAGGAGGGTCCGATCGGATCTCGTCGTCCCCGGGCCGACGCTCCTTCCGCGCTCAAGGCGGGCCAAGACGCACCGCGCCCTCCCCCGGCGCCCAGGGAGAGCGGTCCGGCTAGGTCCCAGGCGTCGGGGCCGCTAACTCGCGGTCGCGCCGCGGCCTCTGAGAAGGGAGACGCCGGCCGTAGGAGCGCGAGTCCCGGTGCCCGCCAGGCGGGGACCGACGTACCTAGGCCAGTTTCTGCCCTCGAGGGGCCTAGCGCCCCGACGCGGGGTGGCTCGAGGCCCGCTGGTCGGGGTGGCGGAAGGCGAGCCATTCTACCCGTGGGGTAAGCCCTTTTGTTGTTGCGGTCTTTGTCCTCCCATTCTTTCACCTTTCCTCACATGCTGACTTTTTCTCAGGCTGAAACGGACCCTCGAGCAGGCCCAACCATCGATGGCCAAGAGGCTCAGAACGGGTGCCGCCTCCACGGAACCAGGTTCGTAGTTAATTCCTGGGTGTCGCGATATTATTACGTCGGTTATCATAACGTCTGACCCTTACCCTTTGTTTTGTAGGCTCGTCAAGCACCCAACCTCCAGCCGGCGTCGAGATTGCTTCACCTCGTCCCGCGCCTACTCCGCCGCCACCGACTCATGATGCGGCCCCCCAGACGCGAGCGTCAGAAGGAGCCCCCGAGCCCTCTCGATTGGGGGTCGAGGGGGAACCCATCACCATCAGCGATACGTCTGATGGCAACGAAGCGCCTGGGGGCGCTCGACCCATGGAGGAAGAAGCGTCGACTCCCAACATCGCGGGACGGACTCCCTGGCCCGCGGGCCTTCGAGCCCTCGAGGCGTAAAGGAAGATGGTGGAGGAGGAGGGGCGGGAGCGCGAGGCGACGCAGCCGTCGCTGGAGCAGCAGCAGCAGCGACCCCAGCCGGAGGAGCAGCTGCAGCATCAGCAGGAGGAGCAACGGCAGCAGCTGGGGCAGCAACAGCAGCTAGGGGGCCAAGAGGACGAGCTACTCGAGCCCCCGCCTCAAATTTTGGCCGAACCGGCGCCACTGGCGTCGCAAGAGCCCGGCGATCAAGAGGGAAATTTGCCGGTGTACGGACCTCCCACCCCAGCGTGGCTCCTCCCGGGGGCGCCTGCCGCGATCCGGGCAGAGTCGGGACGAGCGGACGGAGTGGTGGCGCTCGCCTGCATGATGCGCACCCCCACCGACCCCGAGTCCGAGATCAAGAGGACACTCTACGGCATGGACGGGATCGCCCCAGGGTTCCTCCGGGAGCGTCGAGCATGGGAGGACCGCTTTCCCTCTGAGGAGGATGAGATCGGGTCGTCTGGGAACAAGGACGGTACGTGGAAGACGGTGGATGACGACGGGCGGTTCCCTTGCCTCGCCGACCTATTCTTGTGCCACGGGGGTTCCCTCGAGACCGTCGAGAATTTTCTCCGCGGCGTCAAGGTGCGGGCTGATCGGGAAATGGAGAACTGGTGTCCCGATCGGATTCGTATCCGAGCTTCCACCGACCCGTCCGAGCCCAATATCTTCCTCGACGACAAGAAGGAGGTCGAGAAGTGGGAGCATGTCGAGGAGCTCCGCCTTTGGATGAAACACGTGGTGGGGCTCCTATCGGACGTCATCAACAACGGGCTCGGGCCAGCTTATTTTGTAAGTGTTTCTCGAATTCCAATCTTTATGGTGCTTTCTGGTTTCCGTATTCTAATCCATCCGACCCCTGATTCGCAGGATATGAAAGAGACCTCTCGCATTAAATCCAGCTTCATACATGCCACGAGGGGCGGATGGGAGCAGCTTCCCCTCCTCAAGGATCAACTCCTCGAGTCGCAGGAAAAGCTGCTTAAGGCTTACAAAGATCTCATAGCACTCGAGGAGGAGAAGAAGGCGAGGGAGGCTGCTCTGGCCGAGGCCCGGGAGGTCTCGAAGAAGGCGGAGGAGGAGGCGATGCGGCTACGGGAGCGGGCTCTTACGGTCGAGGAGGCCGCGTCCAGAGCCCGGGAGGAGGCCCTGTCCTACAAGAGCGTCATTGCGGATCTAGACAAGGAGAAGGGCCTTCTATAAACCGACCTGGACTCCCTCCGCGATACCTTCCAGAAGATGAAGGTGGCGTACATGGACAATGAGGTCGCCAGGGGTGCCGCCGAGGGCGCAAAGAAGAAAGCCCTCGAAGACCTCGAGATGGAGCGAGCTCGATCCCGCAGTCTCTCTGACGACGTCGAGCGTCTGAAGGGAGAACTGCTGGAGAAGAGTGGAGCCGTCGCTCAGGCTGGCAGGGTGATCGAAGATCTCCGCGTCGCCAATACTGAGCTGACGCGCTCCAACAAAGAGATCGAGCGTGCCAACACCAGATTGGTTGGCGAGAACACGGCTCTAGAGGAGAGCATCAAAGGTATGTTCCCTTTGTCGAATTTCCTTTTCGAGGTGTGCTTGAGTTTTTCCTAAAGCTCCTTTGTATTGGCATTTGTAGGGCTCAAGGACGAACTCCTGGCCGCCCAAGCCGAGGCTCGCAACGCCAAGGCTCAACTCGAGGCTGAGGTTGCTTTGAACCGTCGAGTGCGGACGGCGATAAGCGATCTCTCGACCTCTTGGGAGGTCGAGCCTATGGATGAGTCGAGGGAGGACGCCCGAGGCGACGCCCTGATCGACCAGTTGTGCTACATAGGCGCAACGCTGCGAGATCGGGTGCGGGATGCCCTCCACATCGGGGTGAAGCGGGCGATGGCGGTTGTCTGCTCGGGCTTCTCCTACGACATGGAGGTGGTGTCCCATGGCTTCGTCACCGACATCTCCAAGACCGACGCGGAGAACGAGGAGAGGCTCCATGCCTTGATCGACGACGCGGAGGCTCTTGGGGAAAGGTTGGCCAAGCTCTTCGAGCCTGAGGTGCTCCCTCCTGAGGCTAGCTCGGGCGGAGGTGAGGGCGGTGAGGATCGTGCCATTGACTGAGGCCTGCGAGTCTGCTCAGGGCGCTTGAGGCCCCTTGTACGATACTTTATTAATTTTGCTGTTACATGATATAGTATCTTTTCGTAATTGTTAACTGCTTATTTGTCTTTCCGCTCGAGGTCCCTTTGTTTCTCTTTATTCCTACGTTTGTATCCCTTGCTCGATCCTTCGTCAGAAACAACTCGATTTCCGTAGCCCAGGGGCGTGGGAGTTTTCCGGCTCATTATCCCTCGGCCTTTGAGGGGCTCGAGGTGCCTTAGCTACTCGAACCGTGCGAGGTTTACCAAGCAAGAAAAGAAAATTTCTTGGCTTTTTCGACGCTTGGGGAGGGGTCGTCCCTCTGGTAGCCCCCGAGGGGGTGCGGACTATGATGGGTCATGGTCGGCATCCCCTTTTGACGTCGAGACTATAACTCGTAACTATTTTTGGTACAGAAAGAAGCCGCTCGAGGGAAAGACTTTATTTATTCATGCGTTCATTTACAAAGTCTTCGTACAAAATGTAGGATCGTAAGTCTAGGACTTCTAGGGGTAGAATCGACGTAGCTGTTCGATGTTCCATGCGTTGGTGAAGACTGCCCCCTTTTCGTCCGCCAATTTGTACGTTCCTGGCTTAAGGACCTCGGCCACCACATACGGGCCTTCCCAAGGTGGGGTCAGCTTGTGGCGTCCTTGGTTGCTTTGCCGGCGTCGTGAGGACATTGAGGATCGCATACCGATTGAGGTCCCTCTTGCGCAAGTGCTTGTCGTGGTAGCGTCGGATGTCTCTGATGATATCGAGCAGAGATTGAGGAGGAGACCATGTCAATAGCCTCCAGCAAATGGGTATACCGTGTTTTCTTGAGTTGTAGATGTTCGACTAAATCGTAGCCCCCACACCGCAAACGGCCAGGTGATGGGGATCATCTGAAGAGCGTGGGCGGGCAGGTGCGTCTGTTTGGCGTAGAATTGGCACCCATGACACGAGCGTACGAGCTCGATGGCATCCGCCACGGCCGTTGGCCAGTAAAAGCCTTGCCGAAAAGCGTTTCCTACAAGGGTCCGTGGGGCGGCGTGGTGGCCACAAGCCCCCGAGTGCAGGTCGTCGAGGAGTTTTCGGCCTTCCTCTACGGTGATGCAACGTTGTAAGACCCCCGTCGGGCTCCGTCGATATAGCTCGTTGTCTTCGCCATAGATCACATATGATTTGGCCCGTCGAGCAATACGACGAGCTTCTGTCCTGTCTTCTGGCAACTCACCGCGGATAAGGCAGTCGAGGAACGGTGTGCGCCAATCGAATGGTCGACCCGGTCGTCGTTCTATTTCCATCACCTCTTCCTCCATCAAGAGCGCATCGACAGCATTGGTTGGTTGGGCGATGGTGGTGTCGACGCCAGCCCCCGTGCCTAGGTCGACGGATGGCTCATGAAGATCCTTTGAGAATGCATCAGGCGGCACTGTGCCTCTGGTAGATGCAATCTTGGCGAGTTCGTCGGCTGCCTCGTTGTAGCGTCGAGCGACATGGACAAGCTCGAGGCCGTGGAATTTGTCTTCGAGTCGACGCACCTCCTTGCAGTATGCTTCCATTTTTGGGTCATGGCAACTCGAGGTTTTCATTACCTGGTCGATGACGAGTTGGGAGTCGCCTCGGACGTCGAGGCGTCGGACTCCTAACTCGATAGCGATCTTGAGACCGTTGACGAGGGCCTCATATTCTGCGACATTGTTAGATGCGGCGAAATGAATCCTGATTATGTACCTCATGTGGACGCCCAAGGGTGAGATGAACAGTAGGCCGGCCCCGGCCCCAGTTTTCATGAGTGACCCGTCGAAATACATTGTCCACAGCTCCGCCTGGACCTGAGTTGGGGGAAGCTGGGAGTCCGTCCATTCCGCGACGAAGTCTACCAGGGCTTGCGATTTGATGGCCTTTCGAGGCGCGTAAGTGAGAGTCTCGCTCATGAGCTCGACCGACCACTTAGCTATTCTTCCCGTGGCCTCCTTGCTCTGGATTATCTCGCCCAAGGGGAAAGAAGAGACCACCGTGATAGGATGACCAAGGAAGTAATGTTGCAGTTTGCGGCGGGCAAGGATTACGGCGTAGATCAGCTTCTGGATTTGGGGGTAACGCGCCTTGGTCTCCGAAAGCACTTCGCTGACGAAATAGACTGGCCTTTGGACCGGCAGCGTGTGACCCTCCTCTTGTCTTTCGACCACCACCGCCGCGCTGACGACCTGGGTCGTCGACGCGACGTAGAGGAGTAGCGGCTCCGCAGGTTGAGGTGGAACCAGGACTGGTGCCGAGGTCAGCGTTTTTTTCAGTTTTTCAAGTGCTTCCTCGGCCTCGGGGGTCCAAGAAAAGCGCTCGACCTTCTTTAGGAGTCGATATAACGGTAATGCCTTTTCTCCTAGCCTCGAGATGAAACGGCTCAGAGCCGCCAGGCACCCCGTGACTTTCTGTACACCCTTGACGTCTCGGATCGGCCCCATTCTCGTGATGGCCGAGACTTTCTCGGGGTTGGCCTCGATGCCGCGCTGCGAAACGATATAGCCTAGAAGCATGCCTCGAGGTACACCGAAGACGCACTTCTCGGGATTGAGCTTGATCTGGCTGATGCGTAGACAGCTAAAGGCAATCTCGAGGTCCTGGATCAGGTCTCCTCGTCGCTTAGACTTGACGACAATGTCATCGACGTAGGCTTCGACCGTCGACCCTATGTGTTTGCCGAAAACGTGGAGCATGCAACGTTGATACGTAGCTCCGGCGTTTCGAAGCCCGAATGGCATGGTCACGTAGCAATACATCCCAAAAGGCGTGATGAAAGAGGTCGCGAGCTGGTCGGACTCCTTTATTTTTATTTGATGGTAACCGGAATATGCATCAAGGAAAGAAAGGGTTTCACATCCCGCGGTAGAATCGACAATCTGATCAATGCGTGGTAATGGAAAGGGAACTTTTGGACATGCTTTATTTAAACTAGTATAATCGACACACATCCTCATTTTCCCATTCTTTTTCTTAACTAATACAGGGTTCGCTAACCAGTCAGGATGATGAACCTCCTTGATGAATCCGGCCGTCAAAAGCTTGTGGACTTCCTCGCCGATGATCTTGCGCTTTTCCTCGTCGAATCGGCGCAGCCGCTGCTTCACTGGCTTGGAACCGGCTCGAATCTCCAAGGAGTGCTCGGCGACTTCCCTCGGTATGCCTGGCATGTCCGAGGGACTCCATGCAAACATATCAGCATTTGCACGGAGAAAGTCGACGAGCACGGCTTCCTATTTGGGGTCGAGGTCGGTGCTGATCGTCAGCACCTTGCCGTCGGAGTTGTTGGGGTCGAGCGGGATCTTCTTAGTTCCTTCCGCCGCCTCGAAGCTGCCCGCATGACGTTTAGGCTCTGGAGCCTCAGCGGCCATGGCCTCGAGCTTTGCAACGAGCTCGGTGGAGCTCTCGACCGCCTCCCCGTACTCGACGCACTCGACGTCGCACTCGTACGCGTGCTCGAAGGAGGAGCTGATGGTGATGACGCCTTTGGGACCAGGCATCTTCAGCTTCAAGTATGTGTAG
>NC_012877.2:21003596-21091312 GCF_000003195.3 Sorghum bicolor
TTCAACCAACTTGGTGAAATAATCAGTAGCAACCAATATGAACTTGTGCCCTTTGCTAGATGGTGGATAAATCTGGCCGATCAAATCAATCGCCCATCCTCGGAACGGCCAAGGTTTAACAATGGGATTCATGGCCGATGCGGGCGCCCTTTGAACATTGCCAAATTTCTAACATCCTTAACACCCTTTAAAATACTTAAAACAATCCTCAAGTATAGTTGGCCAATAATACCCATTTCTCCTGATCATCCATTTCATCTTAAAAGCCGACTGATGTGCTCCAGACACTCCTTCATGGATCTCTCCCATCAAACTTTTAGCTTCATCATCACCTAAGCACTTGAGAAGAACTCCATCGATTGTTCGATAATATAATTCATCCTCGAGGAGCACATACTTGGTAGCTTGAAACCGAACACTCCTCTCAACCTTCTTAGATGGATCCTTTAAATAATCAATGATTTCTTTTCTCCAATCATCGGCACTGATTGCCGATAACATGTTCAATATGGGTTGATACCCTGAGGCATGCTGAGCCAACCGATTAACCTCCTCATTATGTAACCGAGGAACATGCTCTAATCGGAAATCTTTGAACTCCCTTAACAGTAGCATACTCTTTTCGCAATAAGTTATCAGGACTTCGCTTCGGCATTCATAGCTTCCAGCCAATTGATTTATAACAAGCATAGAATCCCCGAAGATTTCAACAGCGTCAGCATGAACTTCTTTTAATAACTCCAGCCCCTTGAATAAAGCTTGATATTCAGCTTGATTATTTGTTGACGTGGCAACAATCGGCAAAGAGAACTCATACTTCCTTCCCTGAGGGGAAATTAACACTATGCTGATTCCTGCCCCCCGGTCACACGTGGATCCATCAAAGAAGAGCGTCCAAGATACAATTTCCAAAGTCTCCACTACACCACAATGTTGAGTCACAAAATCGGCTATAACTTGCCCTTTAACCGCCTTAGCCGATTCGTAACGTAGATCAAACTCCGACAGTGCCAAAATCCACTTACCGATTCTACCACTCATAAGCGGCATAGATAGCGTATATCGGACCACATCATCTTTGCATATAACAGTGTATTCGGCCAATAGCAAATAGTGCCTCAATTTAGTGTAAGAAAAATATAGGCATAAACATAATTTTTCAATGGCTGAATACCTGGTCTCAGCATCAATCAATCTTCTACTTAAATAGTAAATCACATGCTCCTTCCCTTCAAATTCTTGAATCAAAGCCGAACCGATGACCATCCCATCGGTAGACAAATATAATCTGAAGGGCTTTCCTTGCTGAGGCGGAATTAAAACTGGAGGTCAAATAATTCTTGATTTCATCCAAAGCCAACTGTTGCTCTTCTCCCCATATAAATTCTTGATCAGCTTTTAATTTAAGTAAAGGACTGAAAGCACAAATTTTTCCAGATAAGTTGGAAATAAATCGCCTGATAAAATTTACTTTGCCGATCAGAGATTGGAGCTCAGTTTTGTTGGTAGGAGCAACTATTTTGTTGATAGCATCAATAGATCTCCTACTAATTTCAATTCCCCTTTGATGCACCATGAAACCAAGAAATTGCCCTGCCGATATGCCAAATGCACACTTGTTAGGGTTCATCTTTAAACAATGTTTCCTTGTACATTCTAACACTTTTCGCAGATCGGCAAGATGCTTTGTGAAATCTCCAGACTTAACCACCACATCATCAATATAAATTTCCACCAGCTTGTCGATGAACTCATGAAAGATAAAATTCATAGCCCTTTAATAGGTAGCACCAGCATTTTTCAAACCAAAGGTCGTGACTATCCATTCAAATAGCCCAACATGACCAGGACATCTAAACGCTGTCTTTGGAATATCTTCCTCAGCCATGAATATCTGATTATATCCTGCATTACCATCCATGAAGCTAATAATTCGATGTCCAGCTGCAGCATCAACTAACAAATCGGCAACTGGCATTGGGTAGCCATCCATTAGCGTGGCTTTGTTAAGATTCCTAAAATCAATGCAAACTCGAAGCTTCCCATATTTCTTATAAACTGGAACGACATTGGAAATCCACTCGGCATACCGACACTGCCGAATAAATCTAGCTTCGATAAGTTTGGTTAATTCGGCCTTAATGTCAGGAAGAATATTAGGATTACATCGGCAGGCTGGCTGCTGATGTGGCCGAAATCCAGACTTGATAGGTAACCGATGTTCAACAATTGATCGGTCCAAACCAGGCATCTCGGTATAATCCCAAGCAAAGCAATCTTTATATTCCTTTAACAAATTGGTTAATTGTTGCTTACACTCAGAATCTTACTTAGCACTAATAAAAGTAGGTCTAGGTTTATCTCCATTACCTATATCTACCTCTACCAAATCATCGGCCGATGTGAACCCCTGGCCCAATTTTCCATCATCGGCGAACCTATCCATTAGAACTCCTCATCAAAACCGACTGCTTGGATCGATGGAATTTCATAATCGGCAACTTTGAGGAAATCCTTTCCCCAAATTTCTCCCGAGATACACCTGGTCCTTTCATAAGTGTCCGCCTCTGCCGATGCAATGACATAAGAAGAATCAACCGGGACAATCTCAATCTTGTCACCTACCCACTGAACCAAGCATTGGTGCATTGTAGACCGGATGCAACAATTGGCATGAATCCAATCTCTCCCTAGCAGCAGATTATAAGCACCCTTTCCACTGATCACGAAGAAAGTTGTCGGCAAGGTTTTGCTGCTGATGGTCAACTCGACGCATATTGCCCCCTTAACTGGAGACACATTTCCTTCAAAGTCTTTCAGCATCATATCGGTCTTGGTCAAATCTTGATCTCCTTTCCCAAGCTTTCGATAGACTGTGTATGGCATGATGTTAATAGCAGCCCCACCATCAATTAATATCTTGGTCATCGGCTGCCCATCAACTCTTTCTTTGACGAACAGAGCTTTAAGATGCTGCCTTTCATTGTCGGCAGGCTTTTCAAAGATAGCCATCATCGGATCCAGAGCCAACTGAGCTATCTGGTCGGAAAAATCCAGCTCCTCATCATCACTGGATGGCGCAAGGAACTCCATCGGCAACATAAATACCATGTTAACATCTGTCGATGGCCCTTTTCCCTTAGGATCGGGTTGCTGCTGATCTCCAAATTTGGCAAGATTCTCTCCTTTTCTCAAGTCTTCTCGTCTTTCGCGCTGCAACCTTCTTTTCTGTGTCCTAGTCAATCCTTCTGGACACCATGGAGGAAGTTGTGGCTGCCTTACCGATGGGCGATGATTTACCCTTGACTCCACTTGATAGGTATTGGCATCCCTGCAAATTATGAACTCATCGGGAACTCGAGCATTTGCCATCTCTTCAAGCTCCTCTTAGTTCCTGGGAAAGTATCCAACACGGTCACCGAGTCTATCATGCACACTGAGCCTGCCCCCCAGTCGATCATGAACTGAAGTTCTCCCCCTAATCGGCCCATTAAAATGTCGATCATCATTCTGATACTGCTGATTAGGTCTGTCATACCGATCATAACCATTGCACTCAGGGCAGTCCCTAACAGTGGGCAATTTGATGTTTTGTTCCTAGCAATGGATAAAGAACGGGCAGTTCCAGTGATCTTTGTGCCGATTCCACTCCTGTCGGCGTCTTTCTTCTTCCCAACGGTGATCCTCTTGTTGGCGCCGATACCGATCTTCACGTTGCTGCCATGTTTCTCGATGCCTTCTATGAGTGATCACAATGCTAGATCGGGGAGGCCTTCCTGAGCTAGTTCCTTCCTGGATTAAACCCTTTCCTTTAGCATCGGCAGCAGTAATCTGATGCTGAGGATCCACCGATGCACTTTTTTCAGCTGCTTCTGACGTCAAGACCTTGGTCTTTCCTTTAGCATCCAACATATTTGTTAGGAAAGGATGCTGATCGATATTCATCGGCTTCTGAGCTTTAGAATTATCAAACTTGATCCTCCCAGATTCTATAGTTGATTGCAGCTGCTGCCTGAAAACCTTACATTCATTTGTACTATGGGATGTTGCATTGTGCCACTTGCAATACTTCATCTTCTTTAATTCTTCAGCCGATGGAATCACATGATTGGGTGACAACTTGATTTGCCCCTCCTGAAGTAGAAAATCAAATATCCTATCGGCTTTAGTGACATCAAATGCAAACTTCTCTGGTTCTTTATGCCCAAAAGGGCAAGACATCGGCTTCTTATTTTTCACCCACTCTGCCAAACCGATGAGTGGCTCCTCATCAGAGTCTGAGCTTGCTGCTTCATCAACAAATGAGACCTTTTTATTCCAAGCCCTTTTCAGTTCAAAAGGCTTAATGTCTTGGTCAGAAATCCTCTGTACCAAATGACTCAGACTTTCAAACTCCTGGGAAGCATATTTGTCTCTGATGTGCGGCAGTAGTCCCTGAAAAGCCAAATGGGCTAGCTGCCGATCGTCTAGAACCAGACTATAGCACTTGTTCTTGACTTCCCGCAACCTCTACACAAAACTTTCAACCGATTCATCATTGCGTTGCTTCAACGTGACTAAATCGGTAATTTTCTTCTCATGAACTCCAGAGAAGAAGTACTTGTGAAATTGCTTCTCTAGATCGGCCCAAGTGATCATTGAATTAGGAGGTAACGAAATAAACCAAGTAAAAGCCGATCCAGATAAAGATGATGAGAACAGACGAATCCTCAACTCATCTCTGTTAGCAGCTTCCCCACACTGGATGATGAACCTATTGACATGCTCCATAGTCGATGTATCATCCTGTCTAGAAAACTTAGTCAAATCTGGTACCTTGTACCGATTTGAAAGAGGAATTAAATCATATGTAGGAGGATATGGTGTTTGATAAGAGTAAGTGTTGACTTTGGGTTTTATCCCAAATTGGTCTCTCATCACTTCAGCTATCTTATCAACCCAATAAGCATCGGCATCTTGCCGATGAGGCGGCTGTGGATCTGGCACCTGCTGATCAAGATTCAATCTGCTGATTGATCAACCCTGGATTCTGAAACCCAGGTTGGATTTGGCCTTGTTGAAACCCTGGAGCCTAATGATTCTGCTGAGGCATCTGCGGAAAGACTAACTGTCCTGTCCATCCACTGTTAGCATTCATCGGCATAAGCCCTGCCGATGACTGGTAATTGGGCATCATCATTGAATTGACGTACCCTGGCTGTGTCATAAACCTCTGTTGCGTCGGCATTGAATCTGCCGATGCATTAGGCGTCTGAAACGTTGGAGCCTGGGAATTCCTAGTGTAAGGCCTTGCAGTGGTAGTTGTAGTATACTGGGGACTCTAATTCATCGGCAAATTTCGAGGTGCCGATGCCATAGGAGCCTTGCCTGTCAAGTCAGCCACTTGAGAAGTTCCTGGAGCTTTCACCATCATCTCTAGGGGCATACCGAAACCCCACCAGTTGGGAGGAACAGATCCCGACATTGTCGATGCCAATAGATCTGTGGCAAGCTTGATTCGCCCGTCCTATGTTGATGGGGCGGTCGTCACTGGTGTAGATTGCGCATCAGTGATCCCTAATGTGCTTGGAGGAGAAGTAACTTCTGTACCCGCAACGGCTGTAGTAGCCGATGGAGCCGTGACTAATGATGACCCCGGCTGATGATAGGCAGGACCCTCATAATTTGGTGGCAATTGTCCTTCCTTAAAAGTTCTAGCCACAGCATTGAAAACCATGTTGGACAGCACACCAGCTTGATTGATCAAAGCACGGTTAATAGCATTGTCAACCATGTCTTGAAGTTTTCCAGGATTGGCTTCAAAAAGTAATCTGCCGAGGTGCCGGCAATGCTTCCTTTTGGATCACATCACCACTCCTGTTGATACTGAAGGATTTCAAGCATTGCTGCTTGTACTCCTCCATGACTTTTGCCATAGCTTGCTTCTGCTAATCTTTGAGATTGGCTCCCGTCACGGGGATAACGTTCTCCAAGTCAAAATCGGTGTTCGACATGTTAATCTTGATCTTAAATATGTCCCACTGGGCGTGCCAAAAGATGTGTTGATGCAAAACTAATATGCAAACACAAAGGGTTAATACCCAATTCAAACGTTAAGGCGTGCCAGCCGATTTGACCTAACAATCGACGAAGGTGGTAACTCGACCACTTTGGTCCCGACAACAGCGATGCGCCCGGATGTCACGGCTAAGAGGTGATCACGCGGAACTTGAGAACACGCCGAGTTTTGACTCGATGAATCCCAAAGAACTCGTAGTAAAAAGAAAATATGATGAAGTCGTCGAAAAAGTAGATGCTGGAATATGAATAAAAACTTTTGTTTGATTGATTGATAGATTGCCATTACATTGCCCTAGGCTTTACATTTATACCCTGTCCGAAGAGCTACAACAAGACACGACTAGGACTCGAATTCCAAACTAAACGGAACCCGTACACAAAACAAATTCTAATAACTATGAAAAACATAAAACTACTCCCTTACAGCCGACCGAGGCACCGCCACAGGTCAATCGGCAACCTCCATGCTATTCAGAGCTATCGGCAGACATTCTGTTGTGGCCATCGGCAAACATTGATACTGGTCATCGGCATGAACACGTCACCACCTCTGGACTTAATCACATTCAGTTATTTCCTCATCGGCAACCACTTTCATCGGCAACTTCCCTGTAGACAGGTTACCATTGCTTCATCTGCCGATCTATACTTTACTAACCCTAGGTACGCTCAAAAGATATGTGTCCAAAAACAGTGTCAACAGTGCCTTTTTCTATAAAGTTATTCTGTCGAATACTTTTAGGCATGAATATAAGTTATTCTACGGCAAATCTTGTCATCATCAATGCTCACTAACTGTGTCTTTACAGATGTCTCGTGGCACTCGAGGTGCGGAACAGCGTGCGAACATGAACCCACCCCCTCCTCCTCCACCACCAAATCCAGCTGAGCTGATGCAAATGATGGTGGAAAATCAGAGGTTGCTTACTGAAACCATCAATCAGATGGCAAACCAAGGTGGTCGGAATGCACCAAATGGGCCAGCACCTAATCTGTACAGCAGTTTCAAGGATTTCATGGATACCAAGCCCCCATCTTTTAGAGAGGCTGAAGAGCCCCTTCAAGCTGAGGACTAGCTAAACACGGTGGAACAGAATTTCAGCTTACTTTGGCTGACCGATGGTTTGAAGGCTGAGTATGCAGCGCATCATCTGCAGGGACCAGTAGGCATCTGGTGGAATCAGTATCCGGAGGCTCTTCTGGCGAACGCTGTGATTGACTGGAATCTCTTTTGTGAAGCTTTCAAGGGGCATTTCATACCTCCTGACGTCATGGAGATGAAGCATACTGAGTTCATGCAGTTGACTCAGGGCAACCAAACTCTGAAGGAGTATTTGCATGCTTTCAATCATCTGTCAAGGTATGCTCCTGAGTTTGTGAGCACGGAGTCGAAGAAGATTGCTAGTTTCAAGAGGGGTCTTGGCCCCAAATTGCTGAAGACTATGGGCTGCACCAAGTGTGCAACTTTCAATGAGGTTGTCAGTGATGCTCTCACCCAAGAGAACTACAACACTGTGTACACTACGATCAAGACTCGCATGTGAGCTTTTGAGGCCGGGGCAGGGGCATCTAAGTCCAAGGCTCCAGTGGCAGCTAAACCCCAGTATCGTGCTCTAACTCCTAACCAGCGATATCGCCCTCCAGTGAAGAAGAATCAAGCGAAGACGGGGTTCCGTAAGGGGTACTCCATTGCTCTTCCTAGGGGCAATACTGGTCCCAACTATGCCAAGACTCCCCCTGCCAACCGTCCGTGCTACAACTGTAGTCAGACAGGGCACGGGCAAAGCTATTGTCCTTACCCGCCAAAGAAGGGCAACCAAGGGAACGCCCGCCAGGGGCGTGTTCACTATACAACTGTGGAATCAATCCCTGCTGGTGAGGTAGTCACGGCTGGTATGTTTCTGGTTAACCAATGTGATGCACTTGTGCTTTTTGACTCAGGAGCATCGCATTCTTTTGTGAGTTCAGACTTTGTGTCTAAGCATAATCTCAAGGCAATTACACTTGATAAGGGCAGTTATTTGCATAAGTGTTGCTGGAAATGATATTTCTACAAATCAAGTGGTTTTGAGGGCAACTCTAGAAATAGGAGACCATCAGTTTCTTACTGATTTGGTTGTTCTACCTGGTGTGGGTATAGATGTAATTCTGGGTATGAAATGGATGAGTGGCAATGGAGTTCTTATCGACACCACCACTCGTGTAGTTATGTTGAGAGATCCAAATACCAAAGAGGCATTCTTAGTGCAACTTCCTCGGGATATCCATATCCGTAGCACGATGAATGCAGTTACATCTAGGGCCATCAAGGATATTCCGATAGTGTGTGAGTTCCTGGATGTATTCCCTGATGATTTGCTCGGGCTTCCCCCAGATCGAGATGTGGAGTTCAAAATTGAATTGCTTCCAGGAAGTGCTCCTATCTCTAGAAGACCTTATAGAATGCCGCCAAATGAGTTAGCCGAGCTTAAGACCCAACTGAATGAGTTGTTAAAGAAGGGTCTTATCCGTCCTAGTTCTTCTCCTTGGGGTTGTCGAGCTATCTTTGTGAAGAAGAAGGATCAGTCCTTGCGCATGTGTGTGGACTACCGTCCTCTGAATGCGGTGACCATCAAGAATAAGTACCCTCTTCCTCGCATTGATATCTTGTTTGATCAGTTGTCCAAAGCCAAGGTATTCTCCAAGATTGATTTGCGATCTAGGTACCATCAGATCAAGATCCGTCCTCAAGATGTACCTAAGACAGCTTTCTCAACGAGGTATGGGTTGTATGAATATCTCGTCATGTCCTTCGGTCTTACGAATGCACCTGCTCACTTCATGTATCTCATGAATTCGGTATTCATGCCCGAATTGGACAAGTTTGTGGTGGTCTTCATTGATGATATCTTGGTATATTCTCGCAATGAAGAAGAGCATGCAGAGCATCTGCGTGTAGTGTTGACGCGCTTGCGTGAGCATCAACTTTATGCTAAGTTCAGCAAATGCGAGTTTTGGCTAAAGAAAGTACCTTTCTTGGGCCATGTCTTATCTGAAAAAGGTATATCGGTGGATCCGGCTAAGGTGCAAGAAGTGCTGGATTGGAAGGTTCCAACTTTGGTGCACGAGGTTCAGCGTTTTCTAGGTCTGGCTGGGTATTATCGTCGATTTATTCCAGAATTCTCAAAAATATCCAAGCCTATGACTCGTCTACTTCAGAAAGACGAGAAGTTTGTATGGACGCCCGAGTGTGAAGAGGCATTCCACAAGTTGAGGACATTGGTAACATCATCTCCTGTCCTAGCTCAACCCGATATCGAGAAGCCTTTCGATGTCTTTTGTGACGCGTCGGGTATCGGTCTGGGCTGTGTGTTGATGCAAGAAGGTCGTGTCATCGCTTATGCCTCGCGCCAACTTTGAAAGCATGAGGTCAATTACCCTACTCATGACTTAGAATTGGCGGCAGTTGTACATGCTTTGAAAATCTAGAGGCACTATTTGCTGGGTAATCTGTGCAATATCTACACTGATCATAAGAGTCTCAACTATATCTTCACTCAACCTGAATTGAACATGCATCAGCGAAGGTGGCTTGAGTTGATTAAAGATTATAATCTTCAAGTGCACTACCATCCGGGCAAGGTAAACGTGGTTGCGGATGCCTTAAGTCAGAAAGCGCACTGTCATTCAGTTCAGATGGAAGATCCGTCATTGTCACGTCTTATGCACCCACTTGTGCTCAATCAGATTGCTCTCGAGAAATCTCTTCGCAATCGAGTCATTGAGTTGCAGCAAACAGATGTAGGTATCTACCATATAAAGAGGAAAATGAAAGAAGAAGAAACCAAGCATTTCCGAGTCGATGAGAACGGAATCCTATGGTTCAATGATCGACTTGTGGTCCCAAAAGACAGTGAGCTGCGAAATCAGATCCTATCTAAAGCTCATTCATCCAAGTTGTCTATCCATCCTGGTAGTAACAAGATGTATCAGGATCTGAAACCTCTGTTTTGGTGGACAAAGCTGAAAAAGGAGATTGCTGCTTTTGTCGCTCGTTGTGATAACTGTTGTCGTGTGAAGGCAGTTCACATGAAAGCAGGCTTACTTCAACCCTTGTCAATTCTTGGTTGGAAATGCGAAGAAGTTAGTATGGATTTTATCTCTAGACTCCCAACTTCTGTTAAGGGTTATGACTCTATTTGGGTGATTGTAGATCGTTTGACCAAGGTTGCTCGTTTTATTCCAGTTCGAACTGATTAGCGTCCACATCAGTATGCAGAGTTGTAATTTGAGCACGTTGTCCGTCAGTATGTGTGCCTCAGACTATCATATCAGATCGTAGAACACAGTTCACTGCCCATTTTTGGGAGTGTCTTCATGAGCAAATTGGTACTCACTTGGTTCGTAGTTCTGCTTATCATCCTCAAACGACCGGCCAAACTGAACGCGTTAACCAAATCCTAGAAGACATGTTGAGGGCATGTGCTCTCTCCTCAAAAGGTTCTTGGGTAAAGTGGTTGCCGTTAGCTGAGTTCTCTTATAACAATAGTTACCAGGAGAGCATCAAGATGGCTCCATTTGAAGCCCTATATGGTCGAAAGTGTCGAACCCCGTTGAATTGGGTGGAACCCGGGGAGCAAAGGTATTATGGCATCGATTTCGTGAATGAAGCAGAGCAGCAAGTTCGTACCATCCAGCAACATCTGGAAGCTACCCAAGCTCGTTAGGAAAGTTATGCTGATAAGAGAAGGTAGCCGATTGAGTTTGCAGTCGGTGACCATGTGTATATCAAGGTGTCTCCGATGGAAGGCGTATAAAGGTTCGGAGTCAAGCAAAAGCTTGCACCTCATTATGTGGGGCCTTATCGGATTCTCGAGAGAAAAAGAAACGTAGCATACAAAGTTCAACACCAGTTGAGCTTCGAGCTATTTTTCCTGTCTTTCACGTATCCCAATTAAAGAAATGCCTTCGTGTTCCGGAAGAACAAGTGGAAGTTTGGGATATCAAGTTGAAGTCTGATTTGGTGTATGAGGAGAAACCTGTAGCGGTTGTTGACCGCAAGGAACGAGTGACACGTAATCGGGTGGTTAAGCTCTACAAGGTGTTGTGGAGTAACCATGGGGAGGAAGATGCCACTTGGGAAACAAAGGACTTTTTGAAAGAAGTTTATAAAACTTTCTTCAAAAATAAGTAAGCTTCCAAATCTCGGGACGAGATTTTTGTAAGGGGGAGGGCTGTAACACCCCAGTGTTATGGTTGCATCATTCACATGCATACCATGAGCATCATCATCTTCATAATCATACCATGATCATCATTTACCTCGGGTCATGTCATTTTATGCAAAAGTGTGATTTAACTTGCTTAATTATGCTTCCTATGCTTGTGTCATGCTCATGTTTGTGCACTATGCCTTGGTAAATAGTTCATCTATGCTTAACTCAACTTTTGGAACAATGTTCATGTTGGTCACTGTTGATGGTCCTTAAGTATCAAATTTAATTATCAAATAAACAAAGAAAAGGATCCAAATGAAATCAACATCCAGACATAGGGTTTTATCTGACAGAATTCCACGAGTTTTGGTGTTCGTCTATTTCTGCAGGGGGTTATCAGGAAATACGGAAGAAAGGCCCACACGTCGGGATTACATAGAGATATTAACGTGCCGCGCAATTATCTTACATCTAGAAGACTCCAGAAGCCACGAGAACGAAGCGGAGGTCGAACGGAGCCTGGCCCTGGGCGCCCGCCCAGGAGACCAGGGCGCCCGCCCCCTCCTAGATTCCAAACAGGACTCTCTTTCGGGAAAGATCTCCACCGACCTAAAGGATCAAGGATAACCGTTCAATCAATGTCAGTTTGATCCAACGGCCCATATTCACTTGAAGGGACTATAAAACCAGACCCCCTGGCCCCCGGAGGAGAGAGCCTCTCAACCCTAATTCATTATTCTTCAAGGGAGAAGAAGCCTCTGATCAAGCCTAGAGCCACCACATCAATTAGACATCTAGATTAGCATAGCTACATAGGATTAAAACTAGAAGGAGTCAATCTTCGATTGGTTTCTGGATCTGTCAGGAGGATTCTTGGTAATTCTCTAATTGTTCTTCTAATTGTTCATCTTTGTTCTTCAATATTATGAATATTACTTTGTTCTACTTCAATATATTGCTTATGATTTTGCTCTACTTGTTTATATTCAAGATTATATTGTTCACAGTTTATCATAGTTATATACTTGGCTTAGTTAGATTGGATCTATATACATGTTTAGGATCGTATAGCATTTATCCATCGGATCCATGGGTAAATGATAGATATTGTGTAGGCATGGTGCTTATACCGTATTTATCTACGATTGTACCCAATATGCCAGATCATGGGGTAGTTCGTGATAGTGACAGCTTCATTGATTCTTATATAGTCCGCCTCTCATGTATTGGGCTGGCAGAGCAACATTATTACAGGGGAGTGATTGCTATGTTTCTCATTTACCTTGCTAATATCACTTTGCATGGGCGTAGTCTTGTCTCGCAATGATTGCTAAGTATGCTTGCACTAACTATGATAATGCTAGACTATATAGTTAAGAATAACTTAGGAAATATTCTTGTAGTTCGTTCTAAAACCATGCTAATGACTTTCTAGAATATCTAATTGAGGTGCTTATCATATTTATTATGTGGCTAAGTTATCCTGATCAGAATAGTAATCTTTGTCACTATTCATTACTTCATATATCTTTATGTGACACTTATCCCTGTATGAAAGAGTGAGATAAATGTTCTCAATTATACATGCAATGATAGATACTCAATCTCATATTCCATTCTGTAATCAATATTGATGATTGCTAATCCCTTCCCAGTGGTAAAAATATAAAGAACGATACCTGGTATACTTCCCGGTTAAAATGCTACATCGTAATAATCTGTGCGCTTGCAGATCCCATTCATTATTTATTTAGAAGAGCAATTGCATATTTCAATACCGCGTCTCTCATGTCATGCTGGGGATGACAACTTGGCTTAAGTGGTATGAGAGATAGGTTTGGCATTTTTGGCACCATTATCAGAATTAGAAAACTAAGTCTACTTTTGGTAGTGATGTTAAGAATACCCAACAAGCATTTTTGGCGCCGTTGCTGGGGAAGGTTGATTACTAATCAGGAATGAATATAGGATTTTGAGTTATCATTCGCATCACTAATATGATTGAGCTTATCAATTCTCTCATACAGTTTTTGTAACACTCCTAGTGTTAGGTTGCATGTTAACCATGAGCATTGCATCAACATAAGCATCATCATGCTCATTCACAAGCATCCATCATGATCACATGTCATCTTATGTGTCCCATGTATGATTAAATTGCTTGTGTGACTTGATATGAGTGACTTTAGTGGGTGACCAATGCATACAAGTGTACAATGTCTTCCAAAATACTTTAATCAGGTTTTGAACAACATTTTGAACAAAGTTCATGTTGGAAGTTTTGGCCAAAAATGCCCCTAAGTCATGGTTAACCCTAGATTGGCCTATTTGACTCCCTAGACCTCTTTTCAAAGATATTTTATGAAACTGATGTTAGAAACCTTGCATGTAAATAACACCTAAAACAAAGTTGTAGTAAATTTCATAAGCTACAAAAGTTATGTTGATGACTTTTCATGAAAAATCTTGGAACCCATTCAAATTCTGCCCACAAGCCAGAAATCAGTGCTGTTTTCACACTTAGCCGAATTTGGCTAAGTCTGAAATCTCACAGTTTCGAGGTAGGGTACTTGGGAGTGTTGTAGATTGAAATCCAGGCAGAGTTAGACTTCGATGCTTAAAGCAAACTTGTAGAACTCGTGTAGCTCTATCCAAAGGATCAAATCTGAGCCAAAACCATCGATTGAGCTGAGAGTAAAACATCGGTGAACATCGGGTTTCAGTCACTGTTGGCGACGACTGAATCTCGCGATTCAGATTCGTCAGTCAACGGCCGGCCGACGCGTGGACGACCCGTGGTGGTCGTACATCGACGGCGACCCCGCCTGTCAGCCCCGGCGCCTTCACTTGGACGCCACGACGCCACCCCGAGCCTCGGTCGTCTTCATTTCGCCTCCCCAGCGCTGTCTCCCTTCCCCATTTCGCCTCGGCGAGCTCCGCCGCGGAACGGTAGCTTCGCCCGAGCTTCCATCGCCGCCTCCGGCAAAGCCAGCCCGCCAAAAGCTTCGCCAGAGCTTCCTCTACCTCGGCGTCACCTCCTTGGCCACTGTCGAGCATGGGTAAGGCGGCATTGCCGAGCTCCGAGCCATTCTCCCTCGCCGAAGTTTCGCCCGAGCTCACCGGCGATGTGGCCAGGCCTCTCTGCTCCACCATTTCTCCCCATTCTTGTCCCTATCGCTTTCCCTTGGCTCACTGATGCTCGGCGTGAACCTCAACTGGGACGGCATCGGCTGTGCACGCCGGCGTATCGCCCGCAGCACCGCCGCTCCGCCATTCGCGACGGCGAGCACCCTAGGGTCCAGTAGAGCGCGAGTGAAGTAGGTCAACAGAGTCGTCTTGAGGAGAGGAACACGTAGATGCCCTTGGATCCATTGGAGACCTCGCCGTCGTCGAGTTTCGCCGGCGACGAGCGTCTCCCCTGTCTCTGTCTCTCTGTCGCGTGGGTCCCGTGTGTCAGCGGATCCCACCTGTCAGTCTCTCTCCCTCACACCTCTGATTCACTATTTTGCAGATCCTGTGTTGATTTTGCAAAATTCATATCTGGAGTTTTACAGCTCCAAATGGTGTGGTTCCAATTTTGCTAGGTTCTGGTAGTAATCTAGTTTTTAATAAAAATGTGAAACATGCCATGTTTTTGCAGAAATAAATATATATGATTTAATCTTGATTATATAGGAGATAATTATATCTTGAGATCCGTTGATCTGGTGGTCTTGCAAATTTAGGGTGTTGTCACTTATGACATGAATAGGCTCTGATAAATGTATCATGATTTTTGTAGGCCTAATTGTGAAGTTATAAATATTTCTTGTTCAAACAAGAGTTTCTTGTGGTATTTTTAATAAATAAGTTATAATTCTTTTTGTGGTGAAACTTGCTGAGTGTTGTACTCATGTGTAAACAAAGCTAGAAAAAATCTGAAATCTGTTGTTTGACACTTTTTGATAGGGTTTTACATTTATGCCTTGCATACCTTTGCTAGCTTGTTATTTTTGTATCTCACAATCTGTATGTGCAAGTGCCCTGAAAATTTTACAGTAACCTTGTGTTAGCCTAAGTAACTTGCTGTAATTTTCTTAGAATTCTTGGATCACTTGGGATGCATGTTCATTAAATCACCTTAAAAATTATATAACTGAAAAAGGTGATGATAGAAATGAGTTTAGACCTTGCCATGATGTTTTCTAGTGTTTCTTAGACATGTTTTATCTACTGGTGCATTTGGATTGACCCTTTGAGATATTCTTGTTATGTGCAAAATATTATTTTTGCTATTTATGCCTTTCCTAGAGTAATTCTGTGTAGCTGATAGCAATTGCTTAAGAACTAATTAAAGATGATGTTTTCTGGGAAACTTGTCTACAACAAACTTGTAGCTAACTTGATTATCTACTTCGTGACCAATTTTCGTGACATTTGGTTGAGTAGTTTAAAAGTTATGCACGTTACAAATAGCTACTGCAAAGTGCTTGCTCTCTGGATTTTCCAGGACAGCTAGCCAACTTTGTATGTTTTAGCATAATTCGGTTGGGAATCATTCTGGGATGTCTAAAAGTGAATTGTAGACCATTTACTAAGCTTTCCAGAAAGTATCTATTTGTTTAGTTTGGCCAACTGATGCTTAAGTTATAGCTGAAACTTGTGTCAAGTTGGTCTGCCTATGAAACCAGTGACTGAGTAGGAGTAGCTAAGGTTGATTAACTTGTCTAGTTAGCCTCTCTACCAGAGAAGAAGTATGCACTTACTTGTTATTCTATAATTCACTTAATTGTAGGAGTTTATGCTCATGTTCATACCTTGTTGTGTGTTCTTTGGCTCTTCATCATGACATCATGCATCGTATGTGCATTCTCTATATTTATCTCCTTGTCATGCATACATAGATGTACCCAAGGGCGTGACGGTTTTGGACTTCGAGCTGCCGGAGCCGGAAGAACAGCAAGGAGAGCCACCTCAAGGAGCTGAGGAGGAGGACTTCCCGGAGTGTCCCGACCATCGCCCGTCCACCTACGTCGAAGGCAAGCCCCGGAGCATTATAAGCCTCCTACTATTTTGTTATCATGTTCAGCTATCAATCAACTATGGTTATATATTGTTGTATTAAGTGTTAGGCGTTGATATGACACCCTTGCTGCATGATTAACTACCTTGTCCACCTCCTACCTTACCTAAGTAGGTCCAGGATCGAAATGATGCTTAGCCATGCTTAGCTCGGTAGAAGCCGGGTGATTCCCTATCACCTGCGAGAGATAGGTGGATGCTGATCACGGTTGGCTATATTTGCTATCGTGGAAATAACCATGTGCTAACAATGAACTTGAGACCGGACGGGATGACGATAGTGCAGCAACAAGGCATGGAGGTCTTGGGTGTGAATCTATCCCCGTCTATGTCGTTTAAGGACCAAATCGCTGTACGTCCCCGTGTCATGTTGAACGCATGCCTATCACTTAGTTGGCCAGATAAGTCGTTCCGACCGCGAAGCCTACGAGTGTAACTCAGGCCGGATACCCCGTTCTGTATGAGTGCGCACCCCGGTTGGTAGTAAGTATGTGTGGGGAGTCAATGGCGTAAGTCTGAGGAGTCAGGTTAGAGTCCTGACCCTGGTAGATTGGCGGTCCCTAGGGGTGCGGCGCTGGACGGACCCGCGAATTAGTCCAGAGTTGTGCTAAAGGTGATCCGAGCTGCCCTCATGAAGTATGCTTGGGTGAGTGTTAGGCATACCCCTCCAGCTGGATAGGAATCGATTCGAATCGCCGTCTCTCCCGGATAGTGAGAACTTGACTTGGGCAGCGGCAACGTAGAATTTACTAAGTAAACTTAATAGTTATGATAAGAATGTTGATAGCAAAGTGATAATCCGGATATGGTTATTATTGAAATGCTTAATTATTCAAGTGTATGCTTAGAACAGGTGCTAATCTAGTGGATAGTTGTTAAGTAATGAACCTGCTGCTGAAATCTTATAAATGGGTCACTTACAACAAAGGCTCTTTTTGCAAAAGAGTGAGTCAACCAGTCCACAAAGTTCAGCCTTGCATCCTCCTTGTTGTCACTTATTTTGGTTTATGACGGGTAAGTCTAACTGAGTACATTCTCATACTCAGGGTTTTATTTACCCTTGTTGCAGATGATGTTGTTTATCACGGCTACTGTGCTAACTGTCATCATCCGGCTGCGGACGATGAGTAGATCATGGGCGTGATCACCTTCTCTATCTTCAGTTATGCTTTTGTTGGGTTTGATCATGGAGCTGGCATGTAATTTAAACTGAGTGTGTGATGTTTTTAAAACTACTTTGTTTCCGCTACTACTCGGGTTTGTAATAACCTCTTTTAAACTCTGATGTGATGTAAAACTATGTTCTATGATGAATGTATGAAATCTGTGATGGCGATGCTTGATCATGTACGATCTTGGTTGTATGTTGGTTTAATCAAGGTCTTTTGAGATTTCGTCGGACTAATGGGTTTATATGGGTTCAAGTCCATTGGTTCGACTGCCTCCGTGGTCGCTAATTTACTTGAATTCTTATAAATTGGACGGTTCTATTACAGTTTTACCTCGATATTTTTCTGTGTTATCTTATGCAGGGTAATGTATGAATAGAAGACATCTTCCAGGAAATTTGTTGACAATCTCGAAGCATTATTCAGAAAAACAAGAGCCAAGCTCAAGAAGAGATCATCAACACTATAGCAAGAAGCTTCATCCAATCAAGAAGATCACCAAAACTTGTCTTTAGAGTTCAAAGCCATGGCGAACAAATCAATCCGTGAGTTCAAAGCCATGGCGAACAAATCAATCCGTGAGTTCTCAGCTCCCACTACGGACAACATCCGCACTGGACCTGCTGTGGAGATCGATGGCAACTTTGACCTCAAGCCTGGACTTGTCAACATGGTGCAGTCCAATCAGTTCTGTGGGAAGGCACACGAAGATGCTAGTGCTCATCTCCAACACTTCCTGGAGATTTGCTACACATTTACCATATAGGAGTTTCCAGAGATGCTATACTACTTTGCCTCTTCCCGTTCTCACTATTAGGAAGAGCGAAGTAGTGGTTTTATGCTACAAAGGAGGAGAATACTAAGTGGACACTCTGCTCAACAAACTTCCTAGCTAAGTTCTTTGCCATGGGCAAGACCAACGCTCTCCGTGGGAAAATTACAAGTTTTCAGCAACAAAATGATGAATCTGTTCTAGAAGCATGGGAGCGCTTCCAAGACTACATCATAGAATGTCCCCATTATAGAATGGAGAGTTGGCTACTAATACAGACGTTTTATCATGGGCTCGGCAACAGTGCCCGAGAGACCATGGATGCTGCAGCCGGAGGAGCATTCTTATCACTTACCATATCACAAGCCACAGCTCTTGTGGAGAAGATGGCGTCCAATCAAGGCTGGAATGAAGAGAGGACCCAGACACGCAAGAGAGGTGGAGGTATGCATCAGCTCAAGGAGGTAGACATGTTGTCTGCAAAGCTAGACCTGCTCATGAAGAAGCTCGATGATAGAGCTGGAGATAAGAAAGAAGTTATGCACATCTACGACTCTCACATGACTTGTGAGGAGTGTGGAGATACTGGACACTCAGGCAATCACTGCCCTGAGATGCTTGAGGATGTGAACTACATCAACAATAACAACAACTACTACAACCGTCCTCAACAAAACCAAGGTTGGAATCAACAGAGGCCTAACTACTCAGGTATTATCAAGGTAACAATTCTTACAACAATAATAATAATTTTCTACCTCTGAGAGAGTTAGTGTCTAATCAAGGAAAGCTAATGGATAACCTATCTAAGAAATTGGCATCTAATGATAAAATGCTAGAAAATATAAATAATAGAATGGATAATTTCTCTACTGCCATCAAGAATCAAATTAGCTTAAATAAAACGATTGAATCTCAATTAAATCAAATAGCTCTTGCTGTTCCTACTACTAACCCCGGTATACCATCACAACCGGAAGGATTAGAATCTACAAATCTTGTAGACATGTTTGATGCAGGAAATTGGAGTAACCTTGTTACTGAATTCACTACTGACCTTCTGCCGGTCAAGAGAGGCGATCCAGGACGCCCCGTCATGCCGATCTCCATCGGCATGGTGGAAGTCCCAGAAGCACTCTGCGACTTTGGCTCTAGTGTCAACATTATACCCAGGGTACTCTATGAAAAATTCTTTACATATCCTTTATTAGAAACAACCATGTGTTTGCACTTTGTAGATCAGACAATAAGTTTTCCAAAAGGAATATTGAAGAACCTTTGCGTCCGAGTTGGTACCTTATATGCCCTAGCAGACTTCGTGGTGATAGAGACCGGTAATGATGAGAGAGCACCCATTATCTTAGGGAGGCCATTCTTGAACACCTCGGGAGCTGTCATCTATGCTAGTGCTGCCAAGATCAGTTTCTACATCAAAGGGAGGAAGGAGACATTTTCCTTCAAGAACAAGACTACACAAATCCTAGATCAATCCAGACGTGAATCAAGGAAGAGGACCAACAGGAGGAACAAGAACAAGCAAGTGTGGACCGAGTCAGCTAAGATGGTCACTGCAGTTCATGGAGGTCAAGATCATCAACTTAAGTCACTGTTTTTGACCAAGAAGGACGACCCAGGAATGCCAAGCATCTATTGCTCCATAAATGGATACAACTTCTACAAGACGACTTGTGACACCGGATCGGGCGTCAACATAATGGCCGCAGTCACCTATCGGCTCTTGTTCGGAACCATGCCCCTAAAACCAACATACATTCAGCTCTAGATGGAAGATCAGACATTTTGAGAGGTTAAAGGAACAGTAACTGATGTCCCTGTCAAAATAGACGATCATTTTTTCTACGCAGACTTTCAAGTTATTGACATGGGAGAAAACGAGTACGATCCACCCATCATCCTTAGAAGACCGTTCCTCAGCACAGCTAAAGCAATCATCTACATTGGAACTAGAGAAGTCCATATGCACTTCCCCTCAGAGAAGGTACGCCGCTATTTTACTTACCCTAACTATATCGTTGAAGAATCTAAGTAGGTCAGGAAACGACGCAACCGCAACCAAAGGAGGCAAATCATCAAGGACGGATGGGCAGATTATGAAGGAGAAGTTGTAAGGTCAGAAGACGTACAGTTTAAACAGAATTATCCAGAGGAGACCGTAGCACCGAGTCAGGTGTGGAAATAGAAAATAACCATACATGAAGAGGAGGCGCCGCCGGAAGTACCGACTCCGCCACCAAACGAATCCTAGGACAACTAGAAAACGGAGAGTCCCGTTCGAAGGACTTAAAAACACCGAACGCCTTGCCATGAGATAAACTTGGTAGTTATCCTTTCCCTTTCAATTATTTAAAATAGTTTGCTTAGAATTATGTTCATACTATCCTAAAAAGAAAATAAAAATGTTAAAAAAACAGTAAGCCCCATGTGAGTATACGAGTGGCATAAACCCATAAATACATTCACTGTGGTGGCATAAAAATAAAATAAATATTTGTTTTCCGTTTTATAAAATGAAAATATAAAAATAGGGAGTAATAATTATTAAGGAGTCTCAACATGATAAAGGCTAGATATTTATGCTAACACTTAATCAGTTCCACAAAGCTTTGTTGTTTATTTGAGCTCCACAAAATTTAAGAATCAAGAAGACTAGCAGACGGAGGACATTCTAATCGTTGTGAGGATACTGCCGACATTCAAATACACCTCTGCCACCTGCTAGCTACATCAAGAGAAATTACGTCAAAATTCAGCTTGGAGGAGAGCACCCCCATTTATCCCGATAACTATTTCTATCTATCTTTATACTTATATTATATTAAAATATAAATATACATAATTATGGAAAACCAAATAAAGATTTTGTGCTTATATATATATGTCTTTTGCTTATTATGTTTAATAAATAAATAAAGTGGCTATGCTAATCTGAATCTTAATAATACAATTCTAGCATGGATATGATGAATAGTTGCTCTGCCTAATTTTTAAAATTTGAAGTTCTCTCTCAAATTTAGACATAACTATTATAATTTAAAGCTTGCTCTAAACCTAAACTTGTGGGAAGAAAACTTGATCTGAAGTCTAAGTTGTTAACGGATACGATATGGGAAGGTTCAGCTGTTGTTTATCTGTTCCTAGAAATCTAAAATTCTGGAGAATTTTATCTTTGAAAATCTTTAAAATATTGCATGATGAGTTCCTGTATGATGAGAGTTTAAATTTCCACCACAGCCATATATACATGCTTGCTAGACTTTGAGCTACACATTTACTTTTTACTGCTTACGAGCATTGAGTGTGGTCAAGCTGTGTAGACCCTTAGGAGCTTGTCATGTGGTTAAAATCAAGATTCACTTGCACGTTCACCCATACATGCTGCTTCTACTCCGGAAGTACCGTCCACATATATCCACTCATTCCATCTCCAGAATCACCCAAAAATATTCTACTCCTAATCCGGGAGAGAATGGCCAAAAATATTTCTGTTTTCCCCTGTGAAATAAATGCTTAAGTTATCTTGTTATTACCTCTTGCTATACCATCTCAAGAGATGAGTGCTCTAAAAAAGAGAGAGCGAAAAGAGATACGAGGAAATAAAAACGGGCAAGTGCCCAGAACCTCGAAAGAAAAGAAAAAGTGAGACGAGAGGTAAAAATGGACAAGTGTCCGATAGTAGAATTAGAGGTACAAGATACCCACATGAGAGAAAAAGAAAAATATAGAGCATCTGATTCTCCTCACAAAGTTTCAAAGAGCAAGAAAGGTATGCATTCCCTCAAAAGAGCAAAAGTAGAATTAGACTTTCACCATTGTCATCACCATACACCATTCATTCGCCACACATGCACATCTTGATTTGACTTATTGATTTGTTTCTTTGGATCCATGGTTTGACTATGCAATAAATATCGTGTAAGTATGTATATTTTATCTCCCACCTATGAGCTCTAGATATTAAAGCCTTATTAGAGTAGGTTGAGATAGAAGGCAATGTCACTATGCCTTATACCACAAATACCACATGCTTTTTGAGAGAAGGCATATACCATCACTGCCTTGGTAAGGATCCAGAAATACCACAAAAGAGAGTCATACAAGGAATCTCTAAGTTTTATTTGAAAATCTGCAAAAACTTCAGAGCTATAGCTGATCAAGAATAAGAGACATGGCACTTGACTAGACTGTTCTATCTTTTAACTACTCAAGATAGAAGTAACGGTTACAAGTCCCATGGTGAAAGGTAAAGTAAGTAAGTTTTAAGTCTTGACAGTTTACTCTAACTCAGAGATGAGATCTTATTTAAAAGCATGTGTACCATCAATTTTTAAAGATATTGCAACAACTTCTGATCTATCACTGAGTCTATCCTTGCTGAGGGACAAGCAAGAGGTAAGCTTGGGGGAGTTTGTTGATGGTCCTTAAGTATCAAATTTAATTCAAATAAACAAAGAAAAGGATCCAAATGAAATCAACATCCAGACTTAGGGTTTTGTCTGACAGAATTCCACGAGTTTTGGTGTTTTCTATTTCTGCAGGGGGTTATGAGGAAATACGGAAGAAAGGCCCACATGTTGGGATTACATAGAGATATTAACGTGCCGTGCAATTATCTTACATCTAGAAGACTGCAGAAGCCACGAGAACGAAGCGGAGGCCGAACGGAGCCTGGCCCTGGGCACCCCGCCCAGGAGACCAGGGCGCCCATCCCCTCCTGGAGTCCAAACAGGACTCTCTTTCGGGAAAGATCTCCACCGACCTAATGGATCAAGGATAACCATTCAATCAATGTCGGTTTGATCCAACGGCCCATATTCACTTGAAGGGACTATAAAACCAGACCCCCTGGCCCCTAGAGGAGAGAGCCTCTCAACCCTAATTCATTATTCTTCAAGGAAGAAGAAGCCTCTGATCAAGCCTAGAGCCACCACATCAATTAGACATCTAGATTAGCATAGCTACATAGGATTAGAACTAGAAGGAGTCAAACTTCGATTGGTTTCCGGATCTGTCAGGAAGATTCTTGGTAATTCTCTAATTGTTCTTCTAATTGTTCATCTTTATTCTTCAATGTTATGAATATGACTTTGTTCTACTTCAATATATTGCTTATGACTTTGCTCTACTTGTTTATATTCAAGATTATATTGTTCTTAGTTTATCATAGTTATATACTTGGCTTTGTTAGATTGGATCTATATACATGTTTAGGATCGTATAGCGTTTATCCATCAGATCCATGGGTAAATGATAGATATTGTGTAGGCGTGGTGCTTATACCGTATTTATCTGCGATTGTACCCAATATTTCAGATCGTGGGGTAGTTCGTGATAGTGACAGCTTCATTGATTCTTATATAGTCCCCCTCTCGTGTATTGGGCTAGCAGAGCAACATTATTACAGGGGAGTGATTGCTATGTTTCTCATTTACCTTGCTAATATCACTATGCATGGGCGTAGTCTTGTCTCGTAATGATTGCTAAGTATGCTTGCACTAACTATGATAATGCTAGACTATATATATAGTTGAGAATAACTTAGGAAATATTCTTGTAGTTCGTTCTAATACCATGCTAATGACTTTCTAGAATGTCTAATTGACGTGCTTATCATATTTATTATGTGGCTAAGTTATCCTAATCAGAATAATTATCTTTGTCACTATTCATTACTTCATATATCTTTATGTGACACTTATCCCTGTATGAAAGAGTGAGATAAATGTTCTCAATTATACATGCAATGATAGATACTCAATCTCATATTCCATTCTGTAATCAATATTGATGATTGCTAATCCCTTCCCCGTGGTAAAAATATAGATAACGATACCTGGAATACTTCCCGGTTAAAATGCTACATCGGTATTATTTTGTGCGCTTGCAGATCCCATTCGTTATTTATTTAGAAGAGCAATTGCATATTTCAATACCGCGTCTCTCATGTCATGCTGGGGATGACAACTTTGCTTAAGTGGTATGAGAGATAGGTTTGGCATTTTTGGCACCATTATCAGAATTAGAAAACTAAGTCTACTTTTGGTAGTGATGTTAAGAATACCCAACAGTCACATCTCCAAATTAAGTACCTAAGTCACACTTTCATCTTTAGGCCCTAAAAACCTCTTTTACTTAGGCTTTTAAAAAGCGATTTATAAAATGTTTTCATGTCAAAACTTTCTACAACAAAGTTGTAGCAAATTTTATAAGGAACAAAAGTTGTTTTATGGCCATCTCATGAAAATCATCACATCATGTTCAAAAAGTGCTTGCAAGGCAGTTTTGGGTGCTGTTTTGGCACCAGTTTGCTCGATCAATTTTGGGAGCTCCATATCTCTTGATCCAGGCCGATTTGGCTCTTGCTCCGGTTGACAATGTTGTAGAACTTAGCTAGTACTCCAACTTTGTCAACTACACCATCTCCTAATTCGCCTTGGTTTGGGAGATAATCATCATCGAAGTAGCTCTGTCAGTCGACCATCGCCTTGTCTGAATGGAAGCCGAGCTCGTCGACGTGGCCGACCGGCGTCAGATCAACGGCGACATTTGGCACCTGTACGTCGTCTCTGGCCCCGCTCGTCAGCTCCGGACGCCCGCATGACCTCCACGGCGACACCTCGGGCGAAGTGGATGCGTCCATTTCCTCCTTCCTCCCTCTCTCTCGCCAGAAACGCGGCCGCAGCGGAGTCGCCGTCACGAGCTCACTCCGGCGAGCTCGAGCGTGCTCCCGCTGCATCGCTGCCCACCAAAACTCGCCCACAGCTCCGCCGTGACCTGCTCTCCATTCTCCACCCGCAAACTCACCGTGAAACCATCCAGTGAGCCGACATTTCCAACTTTCCCCAAATCGGGTTGTCGTGATCTTCTTCTCCGACGAACTCAATGCTGAGCTCCTCGGAGCATCTCGTCTCCTCTAGTTAGGTTCTAGAGGTAGCTTAGGATCCTAGCTAGCGTTTGCGCCACTTGGGGGACACTCTACCGCACTCACCGTCGACGGACACGACGCGCAGCGCCGCCGTGTTTCCGCCGGAGTTCGGTCCTCTCGTGGCCAGCTCGTTCCACACCGTTTCAAGCCTAGCCACCTACCTAGAAAGCTTCGTCATAGTTCACTGGTGCTGTAGGAAACCCTAGATCACTCTCTACCAGCCTAAGAGCTCCGGTGTATCGCCGAGCACCTCCGCCGAGCCGCCATGGTCGACGGCATGCCCTTTCCGGTGGCTCCGCCGTGGGGAAAAGGGGGTCAACCGGTTCGCAAAGGTCTAGGGATCACATTGGTGACCTTGGTTTGGCCGGAGACTTCGCCGTCGCGGAGAAATCGCCGGTGAATGCCGTCTCGGTCATGAGGAAGACGAACCTGACATGCGGGACCCGCTGTCAGTGACACGTCGTTTCCCTCCTTTTCTTTTATTCAAATCCAGATTTCTTGCAATCTTGCAAAAATCATACCTCCGGTTTCTGAGATGCAATTTTGTGCTGATCCATGAGATGGCTAGTTTTTAATAAAAATATAGCATGCACCATGTTTTCTGGGAAAAATAATTGTTATGATTTAATCTTTTTATTTAAGTGTAAATTCATATCTTTTGGTATACTGCTACTTTTGCTATGAAATTTTTATGCTATGCTCTGAGTGGTATTAGAATGCTATGATAAATATCTCATGATTTTTTGAGTGTTGTATCTTTGATATGAAATTTATGTTGATTCTATGGCTTGTTTTCTTAATTAAATCATAATAAATGTTTTAAGTTTATGCTGGTATTCTACTTTGGTGTCAAGTTTGTTTATGGTAATAGTAACATGTAAATAATCTGAAATCTGTTGTTTGACACTATCTAAGCCATGTTTCTTAATTTATGAAATAAGCACCTTGTCACATGTTAAATGCTCATCTTAAGTTTGGCATGTGCAATTGTTCTGAAAATTTTATGGTAATGTCAAGATGCTATGTTTGTGCTTCTGTAATTTTTGTAGATTTTTCTGAGCACTTTTGCTAGTATCTTGTAATTATGACCTTTTATGGATTAAATTAATAAATGCCTTGTTATTGAATGTTTATGGAGTCAACATGTGATGTTCTGGTACTCTTAGGGTATTCTTGTTCTGGTAAGCCAATTGGTTGGCACTAAATATGTTTTGGCTATGTCATGAAATAATTAATTAAAGGTTTATAGCTGTTCTGGACAGCAGGGGAGTAATTTAATCTTTGTTGGATTATAACTTGTTTTTTTGAGAGACTTGTCTAAATCAAAGATGTTGTAAAATTTATGAACTAGCTTCAGTTTAAACTTCGGATCCTTTGGTCCAGTAGTTTAAAAGTTATGGCTCTTCCAAGTTGGGTTCCAGAAATAGGTGTTCTCTGTTTTTCTAGGACAGAACCTGGAACTTTGTATAATTGACCTGTTTAACTTGTGAATCTTGCTGTGATGTTTAAAGATAAAATGTAAACAATTTCATAAGCTTTCCAGAATATCCTCACTCATGTGTGTTGGATCTGTATAGCAATAGTTATGATTTGTTTCTTGAGCTGCACTTTTATGTGATGATTGCTGTTTGTGGTTTAACTTAATAAACCTTGCTAAGTTAGTTAGTTATCTTGTGTAAGCTTGTTTTGGGAGTTACTCCGTAAATGAGTGTCCAGTGAAGTTCCAATTATGTTACCAAGCATTCATCCTCATCTAGTATGCACACATTCTTACTCATTGTGCATGCAATAGGTGCAACGGAAACGACAGCTTCGTTCGAGCTCCATCAAGCGAACCCTGAAGGCTAGGAGATCAGTCCGGAAGTGGAGGTCCAGCTAGCCGGACAAGAGGAGCCCGAAGAGGAGGTAAAGTGCCCTAATCACGAGCCAGCCTCGTTCGTGAAAGGCAAGCCTCGGAGCAACTTAATTCTCCCAGTTTAATTTTGAAAGCTTACTTGAGTATGTTATAGTTATTGATGCATTACGTATAGGAGTTGTGATGAAACTCTTGCTGCATTATACTCATTCCTTGTCCAGATATCTTACCACTACCTAGTTATAGAGTTAGGATCGAGTAGCAGCTTAGCCATGATTTAATCGGTAGAAGTCGGGTGATATCCTGTCACCTGCGCGAGATAGGGTTGTGTCGGATCACGATTGTCTATATGTGCTATCGTGGAAAGAACCTGATTAAAATGACTTAAGCGGGGCAGAGTTTTGCAATATTGTAGTAACTCTGTTTGTGGCAGGTAAGGACCGATCGTTGTACGTCCTCTTGTCATGTTGAACGCATGCCTGACACTTAGTTGGCCGAATAACTCGTTCCGACCATGAAGCCTAGTAGTATGACTCAGGCCAGAAGACCAGCAAGTATAAAGTGCGCATTATCGGAGGAAGTGCGGTGTGCGGGGGACCACTGGCGTAAGTCCAAATGCAGGTGAGTTAAAAGTCCTGACCTCCCTGCCAGAGTGGTAGCCCTAGGAGTGCGGCGCTGATCAGAGCTGCGATTCCTGAGTCGTTCCAAAGGTGACCCGCTTGCTCTCCGACGGGGGATGCTTGGGTGAGTGCTAGGAATAACCCTCCAACTGGATAGGAATCGATTCGAATCGCCGTCTCTCCCGGATAGTGAGAACTTGACAGAGCAGCGGCAAACGTAACATTCACTAAGTACAATGGTTCTTAATGATGATGTTGATGATAGCAAGGAAGAACATATAATGAACATGATATGGTTATTATTGTTTGTAATAATCAAGTGAAGTGTTTTAGTCCGGGTGCTAATCTAGTGATAGGCTAATAAAGATTTATATGATGCCTTTACAAATGGTATAGTAATCACTTAAGCTTTTAGCAAATGTTGAGTCAAGGCAGCTACACTTTATACTCAGACTTGCATGATCCTTGGTGTCTTTTATGTTTTACTATACGGGTAAGTCTAGCTGAGTACATCCTCGTACTCAGGGTTTATTCCCACCTGTTGCAGATGATATCTTTTATGATGGCTTCTGCAAGACCTGTCTCCATCCCGCTAGGGATGAGGAATAACCGTTGGGCACGGTTCACTAACGACTTCGTACCCCATTGCTTTTGATGGATGGCATGAGACTCTGGCAATAACAAGAACTTTGGAATGTGTGTTGTAAACTATTTTGCTTCCGCTACTGCAAACTTGTGATGTAATAACTAAGTAACTCCGATATGGTGCCGCTTCGACGGCAATGAATGAACTATGAAACATTCACTGTGTTATGTTGAACTATTACGATCTTGGTTTGTTACAAGTTGGTTTGAAGTCCTTCGTGATTTCAGTTGACTACCGGGATTATATGGGCTCAAGTCTGGAAACTTGATTGCTGAGTTGATTGTTTCTACACTTGAACTCTTATAATTTGGACGGTTCTATGACAAGATCCAGCACCACAATTTGTTCCATATGCATCTCATTGTGCAGGGTTATCGTGTTCCCACAATTATTAATAGCGGGAGTTGCAACAAATTGATGAGTTTAGATTTGGTTGAGAAGCTTGGCTTGACCCCACGACAACATTCGTATCCATATAAACTTCAATGGTTCAATAATAGTGGTAAGACAAAGGTAACTAAAACAGCTCACATTAGCTTCTTCACAGGTTGTTATCATGATACTATTGATTTTGATGTTGTGCCTATGCAAGCTTGTTCAATTTTGTTAGGAAGTCCATGGGAATTTGATAATGATGCTTTACATCATGGTAAAACTAATACATATACTTTCATGCATGAGAATAAGAACATTACTTTGCTGCCTTTGTCGCCAATGGATATTGTTAAACATGCTAAAGAGATTAACAATAAACCTCCCATAAACATTGATAAAAATAATGGGAATAAGTTACATGGAGGTGATTTACTTGCTACAACTTCTGCTACTGCTGTGTTATGTGATAATCCAGATGCATCATGTTATACTATGTTTTGTCAACCTATTATGTCTAGTGCATTGCCGACTGTCACTAACCTTTTGTAGGAGTCAGTTAATGGAGAAGAGTCGAGGACGACTACGATTCTAGAAGGAGGGGATGATGAGGACATTGCCAAGATAGAGTCGAGGCAGACTCCAATTTAAGAAGGGGAGTATGATGAGGACATCGCCACGCTGGACATGTTGACATCATCGTCTTTTCTAAGTTGCAATTCATCTCCAACTCAGCTACCACGTCACTCTTAGATTTAGCAGACTTGTCATCAGTGTTTTGATCATAACTTCTTAATACGATATCGAAACAGGATGATCTTGGACTCTTTAGAAAGGGGACAACGACGCCGTCATTTTGGATCTGGTCTCAGCTGTGTCACCTATTTTAGGCCAACTTGGCCATGTATTGAATTTGGGAGGCTTACAAATAGTGTTTGTCTGGCTTAGGGCTCACTCTCTTGACACTTTGACATACTTGACATCATTGTGAGATTGGGAGTGATTCCAAGTTGAAAGGTCCTAATATGGCTAGAGGGGGGTGACTAGCCTATTTAAAAATCTACAAAGCACTAGAGCAAAGGATTAATATAACAAAAGGCATAAAACAATTTTTCTCTAGCTCTACAAGAGTTGCAAGCCACCTATCCAACAATTCTAGTTGCTATGATCACTAGACACAAGCAATGGCTATGTCACTACTCTCTACAACTAGGTACAACTAGCTAAAACTAGGAACAACTAGTTACAACTAGTTTGCAAGAAAGTAAAGAGGTGAGTGATAATTATACCGATGTGTAGTGATGAACCAATTATAATATGATTGCCAATAAAATCACCGCGACAATACCAATCACAATTGACACAAGATTTTTCTCCCAAGTTTCATGTGCTTGTCGACACGCTAGTCCCTATTGTGTCAACGAACACTTGGTGGTTTGGCGGCTAATAGGTGTTTCATAAACCTAGCCTAATAATTGGGCACCGCAAGAATCTACCCACAAGTGAGGTAACTCAATGACATGAGCAATCTACTAGAGTGGCTTTTGGCACTCCGACGGGTAATAAGCCGAGCAACCCCTCACAGGTATCACCTTGATTGGGGGTAGACACAATCACTAAATCCCCTCATCAATCAATAAATCCACAACCATCTAGGTGACAACAATCACCAAGAGTAATAAAAAATCCACAATTTCAACAATCACCTAGTGCCACAAGAATATGCAATTTAAAATGCACCTAGGGTTTCCCTCAATCCTCTCAGATGAGCCACAAGCTATGAGAGAGAGGAGAGGGAGGAGATGCTCACGAGCTCACTGGATCGATCACGAATGCCTCTCAAAAATCTCTCGTAGGATTAGCACTTGGAGAGATAGGAGAGGAGAGCTCAAGTTCTCTATTCTTTGGAGGAAGAAGAATAGAAGCATGTTCTATTATGTGTTATAGAGAGAGAGAAAGGAAAGGGAGTGCTCTGTCTTAACTGCTTGACCATATAGTTCTCCAATGGGAAGCAATATAGGCACTAAGCAGGCTCCAAATGTGCGTGGGTCCCATGCACCAAACCATGCACCAAACCAAACAGAAGAGGACGCGGCCGTTGTTGTTCCACTTGAACGGACGAACCAGCTTCTAGAGCATGCCACTACAACGGATGAACACCATGCACAGGCCCCACACGTGCATACAAGCAAAAAATTAAATGTGACTGTAAACATGGGGGTGGTTCAACCTTGGATCGAACCGTAACCGATCCATCAACCCATTTGCTGTCAGCAGGAGCACCACACACTCCATTTAAATAACTTTCAGCCCCACGGTGCACCAATGGATACTGTGGTTCAAACCACCCCACATGCGCATACAGACCAAGTGCAGAAAAGCAATAGCTCTTTAAGCAATTGTACGTGTAGGCAACAGCTCTTTAAGCAAGTGTACGTACAGGCCAAGTAGTGCACCTGCCAGAGATAACATGTACATGAATAGACCATGTGCTTGCATTGAATATTAACAAGGAAGGTTCAACAACAGGTAGGAAATTTTGACAAGCATTTTCTTAGGAAGATCCTGCTCTGCTACTTTAGATAAGTATTCCAGCTTGAACTTAAACTAGATAAAATTTTCATATTATATTAGAAAGTACACTTAAACTGATAAGATGCTAATAAAGATTGTTGATTCAATGATGAACCACACTTGGACTAATCACTCTTCACCGTGTTTCAAGCCTGTTTGAAAGCAAGCATCTTCTTTGGCCTCCTCTGAAAAAAGGAAAATGTTGGAAATAAGACATCCGGTGAAGAATGAAGAGAAATTCAGGACAACAGAGGAGCATGCATGAGTAGATGAATACACGACAGCAATGACACTCAAAATAAGGCATTATTGACTTGTAATCTAAGCAATCATAAGCAATACTAACATCAAACTAACACAAGTAGCAGTAAACTAGTAATTAGCAGCTCCAATAACGCCTGTGAGGACAGGAAGTAGCAGTAAACACTAAACACAGGAAGTAGCAGTAAACACTAAACAGCCATGGCCAACCACATTTGTGTAGTTAGCTAAGTACTAGTAGGAAATGCTAGCTGAACTTGGCGCATATACATAAGTTATTTGAGAACTCTTGGAACTCAATTTTCAATGCTTTGGGCACGACAATGGTGAGTTGGTGACAATAAGACACTTGCCTGAGACATCTCAGCATTGATTTCTTTAAGACAAGCATGCTTAGAACTATGCTTCAACCTGCAAATGGATAACAACCATCAACTTAACTTGTCATGTGGGGGAAGACCTACACTAGGAGGCACCGAGCCCGGGACGTGCGCCGTGCAGCGGAACGGGCTGGCGCGCGCGCGGACGCCGATCGCGCGGGCACGGCGCATGCGTCTGAGGGCGAGGCTAGTGGCTAGGATTGGAAAGATATTCTTAGTTGTTAAGATATTTGGTTAGCCCTTAGATTGAGGAGTTGTTGCCTCCGTTTGTTAGGCCGCTGGCCATATATATACCCCCTGTAAACCGAATGTTGGGATTAAGCAACATTATTATCTCCATCTCTCTCTCTCATTCGCAAGCCCAGGTGCTGAGAGGGGTATAACCTCCGCTCTGGAAGACACGGCACGAGACTACGAGCTACGTAGTCGAGGGCCGGCTACCCTAGATCATCAGGCTCTTGACAACCTGGTATCGGAGCTCCACTCGATCCTCTACCTCCGCCGACGCCGCGACTGTGACTCCCAGCCCTAGCCCACCACCAGCGCCGCCATCCCCGACCCCAGCCGCTGCCATGGCTGAACCTACCACTGCCGACCTCTTGAAGGAGCTCAAGACCATGTCCCACGAACTCACATCCTTGAAGGCCGATATGGCGGCCACGAAGGACAAAGCCTCGACGGCCGACAGCTCTGACACATGGCATCGTGAGGGGTTTCGTGACCTCAACCTCCCTCCCTGGCCCAAGAAGTGGGATTTTCCCCGCTACGACGGCACCCCCGATCCGCTCCTCTTCCTCAACAAATTCGAGGCGTACTTCCGCCACCACTGCACCATGGCTGAAGAGCGCATGGGCATGGCGTCTTACCACCTGGACGATGCCGTGCAGACCTGGTACACGCAGCTGCTTGAAGATGAGGGTGCTCCGACGTGGGGACGTTTCAAGGAACTCCTGAACCTACGTTTCGGACCACCCCTGCGTTCGGCCCCGCTCTTCGAACTTGCGGAGTGCAGGCGCACGGGAACGGTGGAGGAGTACTCCAACTGTTTCCAGGCCCTCCTGCCACGTGCTGGCCGTCTCGACGAATCCCAGCGAGTCCAGCTTTTCACGGGTGGTCTTCTGCCGCCTCTCAGCCACGCCGTCCGTATTCACCATCCGGAGACGCTGTCCGCCGCGATGGGCCTGGCAGGCCAGGTGGAGCTGATGGAGCGCGATCGGCTGCCGCCACCAACAGCACGAGCCCCGCCGCGTGGGCTGTTACCGGCACCGGCGCCACGGGCCGCGCTGCCCGCGCCCGCGCCGCAGCTGGCCTTGCTGGCTCCACCAGCGGCTGCACCACCGGGTCGCGACGCAGCCAACCCCCGGTGTCTGACACCGGAAGAGATGGCGGAACGACGTCACCTAGGTTTGTGCTTCAATTGTAACGAAAAATACACCCGTGGCCACAACAGGTTTTGCCGTCGCCTCTTCTTCCTTGACGGGGTGGAGATTGACGACGTCGCGCCCACGGACGACGCGGCGGCCGCCGCTGAAGACGTGGAGGCGCCCGTGTTCTCCTTGGATGCGGTCGCGGGCGTGCCCATCGCGGACACGATTAAGCTACCGGTGAATGTCGGCGACGCCGATCTCCTCGCCTTGCTAGATGGAGGCTCGACGCACAGCTTCATTGGCGAGGAGGCGGCGCGGCGCGCGGGCCTCCCGATCCAGTCCAGCCCCCGCATTTCGGCGGTCGTCGCCAACGGCGAACGCGTGGCCTGTCCTGGGGTCATTCGGAACGCAGCGTTCACCATCCACGGCGCAACCTTCCACACCGATCTCTTTGTGATGCCCCTCGCAGGTTTCGACGTGGTGCTCGGCACTCGGTGGCTCGGCACTATGGGCCCCATCGTCTGGGATTTCGCCTCCCGGTTGATGGCGTTCCAGCGCGATGGCCACCACTTCGCCTGGACGGGCGTGGCTTCACCCTCGACAGCGCACCTGCGCACCCTCGCCGCGGCCAGTGGGGCGCTCCAGGACGAGCTCTTGGTCGCCTATGAGGACGTGTTCGGCGAACCGACGGGCCTCCCACCTCCACGTGGCCGCGATCACGCCATCATCCTAAAGTCGGGCTCCGCTCCCGTCGCCGTGCGCCCTTACCGCTACCCCGCGGCACACAAAGACGAGCTGGAACGCCAGTGCGCCACGATGATCGTGCAGGGCGTAGTCCGCCGCAGCGACTCACCGTTCTCCTCACCGGTCTTGCTCGTCAAGAAGGCGGACGGCTCCTGGCGTTTCTGCGTGGATTACCACGCCCTCAACGCCCTCAGCGTCAAGGACGCATTCCCGATCCCCGTCGTCGACGAGCTCCACGGCGCCCGCTTCTTCACCAAGCTCGATCTGCGGTCGGGATATCATCAGGTGCGGATGCGGCCCGAGGACGTCCACAAGACCGCCTTCCGCACCCACGACGGCCTCTACGAGTTCCTCGTCATGCCGTTCAGGCGGTGCAACGCCCCGGCGACGTTCCAGGTGCTGATGAACAACGTGCTTCGACCACTCCTTCGCCGTTTCGTGCTTGTCTTCTTTGACGACATTTTGATTTACAGTGAGTCGTGGACCGACCACCTCCGGCACATGCAGACCATCCTCTCTGTGCTCCGTCAGCACCAGCTGTTCGTGAAGCGCAGCAAGTGCACCTTCGGCGCCCCCTCCGTCTCATACCTCGGCCACGTCATCTCCGAGGCGGGCGTCGCCATGGATCCGGCCAAGGTGCAGGCGATCCACGAGTGGCCGGTCCCTCGTTCGGCACGGGCGGTGCGCAGCTTCCTCGTCCTCGCCGGTTATTACCGGAAATTCGTCCACAACTACGGCGCCCTCGCCGCTCCACTGACGGCCCTCACCAAGAAAGACGGGTTGTCCTGGACTGCGGACGCCGCCGCTGCCTTCGACGCCCTTAAGGCAGCGGTGACAGCAGCGCCCGTCCTCGCCATGCCCGACTTCACCAAGCCGTTCACCGTCCAGTGCGACGCGTCCACCTCCGGGTTCGGTGCGGTGCTGGTCCTCGAGGGCCACCCCCTGGCGTTCTTCAGCCGTCCCGTGGCTCCACGCCACCGCGCCCTCGCTGCCTACGAACGGGAGCTGATCGGCCTGGTGCATGCCGTCCGTCATTGGCGGCCGTACCTCTGGAGCCGGCGCTTCGTCGTCAAGACCGATCACTACTCCCTCAAGTACCTTTTGGATCAGCGCCTCGCCACCATCCCCCAGCATCATTGGGTGGGCAAGCTGTTGGGCTTCGACTTCGCCGTGGAATACAAGTCGGGCGCGGCGAACGTCGTGGCTGACGACCTGTCATGGCATGACACGGAGGAGGGCACCGTTCTGGCCCTCTCGGCGCCTCCCTTCGACTTCATCGGCAAGCTGCATGCTGCGCAGCGCCAGGACCCGGCGTTCACTGCCCTCCATGACGAGGTCAGCGCCGGCACGCGCACAGGGCCCTAGGAAATCGCCGACGACCTGCTGCAGTACAACAGGCGCCTGTACATCCCCCGGCATCACCTTTGGCTCGAGATATCATCGAAGCGATTCACGGGGACGGGCACGAGGGTGTCCAACGCACCCTGCACTGCCTCCGGCGTGACTTCCACATCCCCAACATGAAGCAGCTCGTCCAGGACTGGGTTCGCTCCTGTGCCGTGTGCCAGCGCTACAAGTCTGAGCACTTGAGCCCGGCGGGCCTCCTGCTGCCCTTGCCGGTGCCCCAAGGAGTGTGGACCGACATCGCTCTAGACTTCGTCGAGGCGCTGCCCCGGGTGCGCGGCAAGTCCGTCATCCTGACGGTGGTGGACAGGTTCAGCAAATACTGCCCATTCATCCCGCTGGCGCACCCGTACTCTGCCGAGTCCGTCGCTCACGCCTACTTCGCCGAGATCATTCGTCTACACGGCGTTCCGCAGTCCATGGTGTCGGACCGCGACCCCATCTTCACCTCTACATTTTTGGCGTGAACTCATGCGGCTGATGGGCACTAAGCTGCACATGACGACGGCGTTCCACCCACAGTCCGACGGACAGTCCGAGGCAGCTAACCGAGTGATTGTCATCTATTTGCGTTGCTTGACAGGGGATTGTCCACGGCAATGGCTGCGCTGGCTCCCATGGGCGGAGTTCATCTTCAACACCACGTACCAATCGTCGCTGCGGGACACCCCGTTCAGGGTCGTCTATGGTCGGGATCCCCCTCCATCCGCTCCTACGAGCCCGGGGACACGCGGGTTACCGCCGTCGCCAAGAGCATGGAAGAGCGCGCTGAGTTCCTCGCCGATGTTCGCTACCGGCTCGAGCAAGCTCAGGCGGTCCAGAAGCTGCACTACGACAAACACCACCGCCATGTTGCATACTAGGTGGGCGACTGGGTGCTCCTTCGTCTACGCCAGCGTTCCGCTGCGGCGCTGCCTCAGTCCCGCGCGGGCAAGCTGAAGCCCCGCTTCTACGGGCCGTATCGCGTCACCGAGCTCATCAACGACGTGGCCGTCCGCCTGGAGCTCCCGGTCGGCGCGCGTATACATGATGTGTTCCACATCGGCTTGCTCAAGAAGTTCCACGGGCCGCCACCGGATGCACCACCGGCGCTGCCTCCTCTTCGTCACGGCGCCATCGCTCCGGAGCCCGAGCGTGCTGTTCGCTTCTGCTTGGCTCGCGGGGTATGCCAGGCCCTTTTTCAGTGGAAGGGCGAGTCTCCGGCCTCGGCAACCTGGGAGGACATCGACGTTCTCCGTGACAAGTACCCTACCCTTCAGCTCGAGGACGAGCTGAGTCTTGAGGGGGGGGAGATATCATGTGGGAGAAGACCTACATTAGGAGGCGCCGAGCCCGGGACGTGCGCCGTGCAGCGGAACGGGCTGGCGCGCGCGGACGCCGATCGCGCGGGCACGACGCATGCGTCTGAGGGCGAGGCTAGTGGCTAGGATTGGAAAGATATTCTTACTTGTTAAGATATTTGGTTAGCCCTTAGATTGAGGAGTTGTTGCCTCCGTTTGTTAGGCCGCTGGCCATATATATACCCCCTGTAAGCCGAATGTTGGGATTAAGCAAGATTATTATCTCCATCTCTCTCTCATTCGCAAGCCCAGGTGCTGAGAGGGGTATAACCTCAGCTCTGGAAGAGACGGCACGAGACTACGAGCTACGTAGTCGAGGGCCGGCTACCTACATCATCAGGCTCTTGACATAACTAGTGATAGCTTACAAAAGTACCTTTTAAAACCACTGAGTTCTTTTTGGAGCTATGTGATATGTGATGCTTACATCAGAATGTGTTCAACCAGCAATGTTTATTTCAGGCTTCTAAGAAAACTACCCTAAAAAATCCTAGCTATCAACAAAGGATGAATATCACCTAAATGGTGCAAGCTATGTGCTTGTACACTGTGGACATCTTTGAACTACTAGGCTAGGTCAATGTGAAATAACAAAGCTAATCCATTAACATTGGGGCAAAAACAGTGGAAAGCATTCTTTGAACCTAAAAAATCAAGTAGTGCTCCTGCCCCGCTTCAGTCCTACTTCGCTTTGCCTGCTCTCCTCCGGGTGGTTCCATATATATATGAAACTGCAGAGGCATACAAACTTTAAGCATTTAGTTGAATCTAGGCGCATATGTCGAATTGTGCTCATTTAGTTGAATACAGACTCATAAGGTGATTTAACCCTTCAAAATTGTACTTGAGTGTTGCAAAATAAAGCAGTTTAACTGACTATGGACATATCATTCTCTCACTTCCTATACTGAAAATAGTGAGGCAGGCAACCTGACAAGAAGGACATAGCTAGATAAGCAAAAAGAAGCACACGATCTAATAAATTATAAATAAAGCATCACTAGATTATTCCATTAGAAAGCTTAAATTGCTCACTCATGATGAGCAGCACACCCCCAATGTCGCAAAATCTTGCTCAGACGACAGAAACAAGTAGGGATGAAACATCTTTCGGTCCAAAGTCAAAAGTTAGTCAAAAGATAGGGTTCAAACACTAACAAGGAGTTAGTCAAAAGTTACAGGTTAGAAGAAAAGAAAGAAAGAAAGAAAGAAAGAAAGAAAGAAATGAGAAAACAAAGAATACAAAACTACAAGCTGTATTTTCTGATGAACAGGTGCTTCATCATTCCAGAAAATACCAAGTTTGAACCATTTCTAGCAGGCCGCAATCATTCTAGACAATACCTTCATCACTTGGAAGTTCATCTGACATTCCTTGGGTTAATCTTGTAACTGGGATAGATACTACAGAAATGGGATAGACAACCTTGTTTGTCCTGCCTAAACTCAAAGCATTTGCCATGATATAACACTAGTACATTGGCACAATATACAGGCGGTTGGTAACATATTTCTACAGGCGTTTTCCGCATCCGCCTGCGCTGGAGGCCAGTACAAATCGTCCATTTCCACAGGCGGTCACTTGAGAGCCGCCAGTATAAACCTTTTACACAGGCGGCTCTTAATTTATCTATTTATTTATTTATTTATTATTTTATTGTTATTATTTAAATATATTGATATTGGTTGGTCTTCTAACATAGCAACATGTAATTTAAATACTTCATCTTATACATACATTTGTATACATCAAAGTTTGGTGCTCAAAGACATAATATATATATACATCAAAGTTTGTTTCTGTACATACGACCAAGAGTATATCCATCATCACACATCATATATATATACATCAAAGTTTGTTTCTGTCCTCTAATAACCCTCTTTAGTAAGTTTGAGCTTACTAATCTCTGTTAGCACTCGGAACTCTGGCCTGGATAATTGACTTTCATCATCATGATATTTGCCTTCACGTGGAATGACATGCTTCATGATGAACGAGCAGATGTCCTCAACTATGTTGTCTAAAGCACGTTCATCCATGCGCTCCGCCGTCCCTTGCTTATATACCTGCAAAGAAAGTTTATAAACATTATATATTTTATGACTTCCAACTTTAATAGACTATTACTTATATTACCTTGTCAGGGTTCCTTGCATATCGTCCGTTTTCTCTCATGTTCTCGCACACGTAGTAGCCACAGAGGACAGATAACGGTGGTTGCTTCATGCACTGTATAACAGGAGAGTGGTTATTTAATTATAGTTGCAACTGTGGTCGTATGTGCATGATTTGTATTCATAATAGTAAATTTTTATACGTACCGGCCAATTATGTATAACCTCCAATGGTTGCCCTGGTCTCTTGGACTCGCACTTTCCATGATTTATCTTATAGAACCTGTATGCCCTATGATCTCAAATAAAATCACTATGTTATTGTCAATTTCTCACTATGCTTAAGTATGCATGCATAGCTTGACTTACACCTCTAGCAGTTTGATGAATGGAGCATAGCTTTCTTTCGGGTAATCTGCGGAGTCTAGTACCAACACCCTTCCCTCCTTGGGATAAATGATGAAGCATATCCAGTGCCTCCTGCTCGAATTAAATCCATGATGCATTTATGCATTGGAATAATTTAGATAGATATTTGTAAACTCACACTTACCCAAAGTGGTACGGGGCCACCATCGCTTTCCTGTCTTGAAACTTTATTAGTGAATGTCCAATGTAGAAGACGTATTTAGCTTCAAAATCAAGTTTCAACTTTCGGAGTTTCTCATCCCATTCTGCACCTTCCAAACCCTGTACCTCTGTGTTGTCATTCCCGATCCGGAATGTGTGCCGATCTTCGGCTATATCTATTGGGCAGAGATAGGCATTTCTTTGTTCAGCACAATAATTTAGGTCCGAACCAAAATACATATCTTGTTGATCATATAACATTCTGCAAGACAGAAGCATGTCAGATATTGAAAATTGATGCAACTACAATGTGTGTAACTATGTAACACTTACAATGCAAATGCCGTTACGATCTGTACATCTAGCATCTCGTGGTTCATCAGTGCCCACATGTCATCAAATGTAAGCAAGCATTTGTCAGTACTCTGGCTGAGAAATGCTATTTGTGGTATGCGCATGCTTATGGTGTCGATGCTAGCAGAAGAGGCTCTCATGTACCAGTCATGAAACCATTTTATACCACTTGGTTTGTTCATAAGTTTGGTCCGACTGAGTAGAGGCTTTCCCCACACGTACTTTTTGGGGATAGTCTTGTAGTCTTCTGCAGTTGGCACCTTGAAATTGACAGGAGTTATGACCTTAGGCGCCGGCACCTCTGACTTTGCTAGCTCAGAAATCTCATGCTCTTGTATTGTGCGTTTCGAAGCAATGCCTGACAAAAATCTCACTTGCCCAGCTGAGTTTTTCTTTGGCTCGAATGGTGAAATCAACTTAGGTATCAGAAATACTTTCTTCTTTGGCAGCTTTGGTGGCTCACTTATTGGTTCTGGATCTTTCAGTTGTGGGGAAGGGGTGGAATTGAATGGTGGTGGAGATTGTGTTGACTGTGGGGTAGAAAGATCATGGAGAGGAGATGGTTGATGGACAGGGAAAATATGGAGAGGTGATTCTGGTGGGTTAGGAAGAGGATCGACATGAGCTGACGACTCTTGGGTTAGTGGCATCTCTTGAGAGGGTGGTGGTGGCTCCCTTAGTTGCACGTCCCTCCGAGGCCATAGGATGAAATTTTTTATCGCCTGTCCCAGTTTCACAATGTCCTCGGGACCAGGGATGCCTAGAATCTCGTCCTCATATCCTTGGACCACGGTTGATACCTCTACTCTACAGTAGTCTATAGGGATGTCAGCACCATGGTATTTAGGTCCTCCTGGGATCTCTTTGCCCGTGGCTACTTCCCTTGTACGATGATTGTTAATCCCGTATCTTATTACAAGGGAGCAAGGTGTAGAACTAACAATGTCGTCAACTGGATAGTGATCCTTATTTGCCGTAGATGCGACACTGCTTGGAATGATTGTTTCACTTGATGCCACCAACGGTTGCGACACCACTGGGACTAGCTGCATTTGGGGAGCTTGAGTGCTCATTTGGGTAGCTGCATTTGACATGGCACTCGCTAGTTTCTGCATCAACTCAGGAGGCAGATTTTCTAGCAACTTCTCCATCATATCTTGGAAGTCTTTCTTAGCCTCTTCCTGAAAATAATTTGCCATTTGATCCTTGTACCGATCACGTTTCTTATACTCATTTGCCCATTGAGGGCTGAATCTATCCTTCCATCCTTCTTTGGATGAGTGTTGGGTATTCTTAACATCATTACCAAAAGTAGACTAAGTTCTCTAAATCTAGTAACGGTGCCAAAAATGCCAAACCTATCCCTCACACCACTTAAGCCAAGTTGTCATCCCCAGCATGATATGAGAGACGCGGCATTGAAATATGCAATTGCTCTTCTAAATAAATAATGAATGGGATCTGCAAGCGCACAGATTAATACCGATGCAGCATTTTAACCGGGAAGTATTCCAGGTATCGTTATTTATATTTTTACCACTGGGAAGGGATTAGCAATCATCAATATTGATTACAGAATAGAATATGAGATTGAGCATATATCATTGCATGTATAATTGAGAACATTATACCTAACTCTTCATACAGGGATAAGTGTCACATAAAGGATATATGAAATAATAATAGTGACAAGGATAACTAATCTGATCTAGCCACATAATAAATATGATAAGCACCTCAATTAGATACTCTAGAAAGTCATTAGCATGGTATTATTAGAACGAACTACAAGAATATTCCCTAAGTTATTCTCAACTATATAGTCTAGCATTATCATAGTTAGTGCAAGCATACTTAGCAATCATTGCGAGACAAGACTACGCCCATGCATAGTGATATTAGCAAGGAATATGAGAAACATAGCAATCACTCCCCTGTAATAATGTTGCTCTGCCAGCCCAATACACGAGAGGGGGACTATATAAGAATCAATGAAGCTGTCACTATCACGAACCACACCACGATCTGGCATATTGGGTACAATCGCAGATAAATACGGTATAAGCACCACGCCTACACAATATCTATCATTTACCCGTGGATCCGATGGATAAACGCTATACGATCCTAAGCATGTATATAGATCGTATCTAACTAAGCCAAGTACATAACTATGATAAACTAAGAACAATATAATCTTGAATATAAGCAAGTAGAGCAAAGTCATAAGCAATATATTGAAGTAGAACAAAGTCATATTCATAATATTGAGGAACAAAGATAATTAGAAAGCAATTAGAAGCATAATTCGAGAATTACCAAGAATCCTCTTGACAGATCCGGAAACCAATCGAAGATTGACTCCTTCTAGTTCTAATCCTATGTAGCTATGCTAATCTAGATGTCTAATTGATGTGGTGGCTCTAATCTTGATCAGAGGCTTCTTGTCCCTTGATGGAACAATGAATTAGGGTTGAGAGGCTCCCTCCTCCAGGGGCCACGGGGTCTGGTTTTATAGTCCCTTCAAGTGAATATGGGCCCTTGGATCAAACCGACATAGATTGTATGGTTTAGATTCATCCTTTAGGTCGGTGGAGATCTCCCGCAAAGCAGAGTCCTGATTGGACTCCAACAGGGGGCGGACGCCCAGTAGGACAGGGCGGGCGCCCTGCCTCTGGCCCCGTTTCGCCGCCGCTTCGGTCTCGTGGCTTCTGGAGTCTTCTAGATGTAAGATAATTGCGCAGCACGTTAATATCTTTACGTAATCCTGACATGTGGGCCTTTCTTCCATATTTCCTGATAACCCCCTGCAGAAATAGACAAACACCAAAACTCGTGGAATTCTGTCAGATAAAACCCTAAGTCTAGATCTTGATTTCATTTGGATCCTTTTCTTTATTTATTTGATAATTAAATTTGATACTTAAGGACCGTCAACAAACTCCCCCAAGCTTACCTCTTGCTCGTCCCTGAGCAAGGATAGACTTAGCTATGGATCATAAGTTATTGCAATATCTTTAAAAATTTGACGGTACACATGCTTTTAAATAAGATCTCATCTCTGAGTTAGAGTAAACTATCAAGACTTAAAACTTACTTACTTTACCCTCACCATGGGACTTGTAACCGTCACTTCTGTCTTGAGTGGTTAAAAGATAGAACAGTCTAGTCAAGTGCCATGTCTCTTATCCTTGATCAGCTATAGCTCTGGGGTTTTTGCAGATTTTCAAATAAAACTCAGAAGTTCCTTGTATGATTCTCTCAGGTCTCTCTTTTGTGGTATTTGTGGATCCTTACCAAGGCATTGATGGTATATGCCTTCTCTCAAGATATGTAGTATTTGTGGTATGAGGCATAGTGACATTGCCTTTTCTCTGACCCTACTCTAATAAGGCTTTAATATCTGGAGTTCATAGGTGGGAGATAAAGTATACATACTTACAAGACATTTATTGTATAGTCAAACCATGGATCCAAAGTAACAAGCCAATAAGCCAAATCAAGATGTGCATGTGTGGCGAATGAATGGTGTATGGTGATGATGGTGATAATAATAGTGAAAACAATGGTGGTGGAAGTCTAATTCTACTTTGCTCTTTTGAGGGGATACATACCTTCCTTGCTATTGAAACTTTATGAGGAGAATGAGATGCTCTTCTTTTTCTTTTCTCTCAAGTGGGTATCTTGCACCCCTAATTCTACTGTCGGACACTTGTCCATTTTTACCTCTCGTCTCACTTTTTCTTTTCTTTCGAGGTTCCGAGCACTTGCTCCTTTTTATTTCCTCGTATCTCTTTTTTTTCTTTTTTTTTCAGAGCATTCATCTCTTGAGATAATATAGCAAGTGGTAGTAACAAGATAACTTGAGCATTTATTTCACAAGGGGAAAATAGAAATATTTTTGGTTATTCTCTCCCGGATTAGGAGTAGAATATTTTTGGGTGATTCTGGAGATGGAATGGGTGGATATATGTGGATGGTACTTCCGGAGTAGAAGTAGCATATATGAGTGAACGTGCAAGTGAATCTTGATTTAACCACATGACAAGCTCCTAAGGGTCTACACAGCTTGACCACACTCAATGCTCATAAGTAGTAAATAGTAAATGTGTGGCTCAAAGTCTAGCAAGCATGTATATATGGCTGTGGTAGGAATTTAAACTCTCATCATACAGGAACTCATCTTGCAACATTTTAAAGATTTTCAAAGATAAAATTCTCCAGAATTCTAGCATCTCTAGGAACAGATAAACAGCAGCTCAACCTTCCCATATCGTATCCGTTAACAACTTAGACTTCAGATCAAGTTTTCATCCCACAAGTTTAGGTCTAGAGCAAGCTTTAAATTATAACAGTTATATCTAAACTTGAGGGAGAACTTAAAATGTGCAAATTAGGCAGAGCAACTATTCATCATATCCATGCTTAAGTTTTATTTAGATACAAATTAGCATAGCCACTTTATTTATTTATTAAACATACTAAGCAAAAGATATATATATAAGTATAAAATCTTTATTTGGTTTTTCATAGTTTATGTATTTTAATATTCTAAAATAATATAAGTATAAAGATAGATAGAAATACTTATCGAGATAAATGGGGGTGCTCTCCCCCAAGCTGAATTTTGACGTAATTTCTCTTGATTTAGCTAGCAGGTAGCAGAGGTGTATTTGAAAGTCAGCAGCATTCTGACAGCGATTAGAATGTCCTCCGTCTCCTAGTCTTCTTGATTCTTAAATTCTGTGGAGCTCAAATAGACAACAAAGCTTGTGGAACTGATTAAGTGTTAGCATAAATATCTAGCCTTTATTATCTTGAGACTCCTTAATAATTATTACTCCCTGTTTTTATATTTTTATTTTATAAAGCAGAAAAATATTTATTTTATTTTTATGCCACCACAGTGAATGTACTTATGGGTTTTATGCCACTCGTCTACTCACATGGGGCTTATAGTTTTTAATTTTTTTATTTTCTTTTTAAGATAGTGTGAATATGATTAACTAAGTAAACTATTTGAAATAAATGAAAGGGAAAGGGTAACTACCAAGTTTCCCTCTTGGCAAGGCGTTCGGTGTTTTTAAGTCCTCCGAACGGGACTCTCCAATTTCTTAATCGTCCTGAGGTTCGTTGGGTGGCGTAGTCGGTACTTCCGGCAGCGCCTTATTTTCTTGTATAGTTATCTTCATTTTCCATACCTGACTCGGTGCTTCAATCTCCTCTGGATAATTCTGTTTAAATTCAACGTCTTCTGACCTTACAACTTCTCCTTCATAGTCTGCCCATCCGTCCTTGATGATCTGCCTCCTCTGGTTGCGGTTGCGTCTTTTTCTGACCTGCTTAGATTCTTCAATGATATAGTTAGGGTCAGTAAAATAACGGCGTACCTTCTCTGAGGGGAAGTGCATATGGACTTCTCCGGTTCCAATGTAGATAATTGCTTTAACGGTCCTGAGGAACGGTCTTACAAGGATGATGGGTGCATCATACTCGTCTTCTCCCATGTCAACAACTTGAAAGTCTGTGTAGACAAAGTGATCGTCTATTTTGACTGGGACATCAGATACTATTCCTTGAACTTCTCGAAATGTCTGATCTGCCATCTGGAGCTGAATGTATGTTGGTCTTAGTGGCATGGTCCCGAACAAGAGCCGATAAGTGACTGTGGCCATTATATTGACGCCCGATCCGGTGTCGCAAATCGTCTTGTAGAAGTTGTATCCATTTATGGAGCAGTAGATGCTTGGCATTCCTGGGTCGTCCTTCTTGGTCAAAAACGGTGACTTAAGTTGATGATCTTGGCCTCCATGAACTACAGTGACCATCTTAGCTGACTCAGTCCACACTTGCTTGTTCCTGTTCCTCCTGTTGGTCCTCTTCCTTGATTCACGTCTGGATTGATCTTGAATTTGTGTAGTCTTGTTCCTGAAGAAAAATGTCTCCTTCTTCCCTTTGACGTAGAAACTGATCTTGGCAGCACTAGCGTAGATGATAGCTCCCGTGGTGTTCAAAAATGGCCTCCCTAGGATGATAGGTGCTCTCTCATCATTTCCGGTCTCTACCACTACGAAGTCTGCTGGGGCATATAAGGTACCAACTCGGACACAAAGGTTCCTCACTATTCCTTTTGGGAAAGTTATCGTCTGATCTGCAAACTGCAAACACATGGTTGTCTCTAATAAAGGATATGTAAAGAAGTTCTCATAGAGTACCCTGGGTATAATGTTGACACTGGAGCCAAAGTCGTAGAGTGCTTCTGGGAAGTCCACCATGCCGATGGAGATCGGGATGACGGGGCGTCCTGGATCGCCTCTCTTGACCGGCAGACGGTCAGTAGAAAATTCAGTGACGGGGTTACTCCAATTACCTGCATCAAACATGTCTACAAGATTTGCAGATTCTAATCCTTCCGGTTGTGATGGTATACCGGGGTTAGTAGTAGGAACAGCAGCAGCTATTTGATTTAACTGAGATTCAATCATTTTATTAAAGCTAATTTGATTCTTGATGGCAGTAGAGAAATTATCCATTCTATTATTTATATTTTCTAGCATTTTATCATTAGATGCCAATTTCTTAGATAGGTTATCCATTAGCTTTCCTTGATTAGACACGAACTCTCTCAAAGGTGGAAAATTATTATTATTGTTGTAAGAATTGTTACCTTGATAATTACCTGAGTAGTTAGGCCTCTGTTGATTCCAACCTTGATTTTGTTGAGGACGGTTGTAGTAGTTGTTGTTGTTGTTGTTGATGTAGTTCACATCCTCAAGCATCTCAGGGCAGTGATTGCCTGAGTGTCCAGTGTCTCCACACTCCTCACAAGTCATGTGAGAGTCGTAGATGTGCATAGCTTCTTTCTTGTCTCCAGCTCTATCGTCGAGCTTCTTCATGAGCAGGTCTAGCTTTGCAGACAGCATGTCTACCTCCTTCAGCTGATGCATACCTCCACCTCTCTTGCGTGTCTGGCTCCTCTCTTCATTCCAGCTTTGATTGGACGCCATCTTCTCCACAAGAGCTGTGGCTTGTGGTATAGTAAGTGATAAGAATGCTCCTCCAGCTGCAGCATCCATGGTCTCTCGGGCACTGTTGCCGAGCCCATGATAAAACGTCTGCATCAGTAGCCAACTCTCCATTCCATGATGGGGACATTCTAGGATGTAGTCTTGAAAGCGCTCCCATGCTTCTGGAACAGATTCATCATTTTGTTGCTGAAAACTCGTAATCTTCCCACGGAGAGCATTGGTCTTGCCCATTGGAAAGAACTTAGCCAGGAAGTTTGTTGAGCAGAGTGCCCACGTAGTATTCTTCTCCTTTGTAGCGTAGAACCACTGCTTCGCTCTTCCTAACAGTGAGAATGGGAAGAGGCGAAGTAGTATAGCATCTTTGGAAACTCCTTGTATGGTGAATGTGTTGCAAATCTTCAGGAAGTGTTGTAAATGAGCACTAGCATCTTCGTGTGCCTTCCCACAGAACTGGTTGGATTGCACCATGTTGATAAGTCCAGGCTTGAGCTCAAAGTTGCCATCGATCTCTGCAGCAGGTCCAGTGCGGATGTTGTCCGTAGTGGGAGCTGAGAACTCGCGGATTGATTTGTTCGCCATGGCTTCGAACTCTGAAGACAAGTTCCGGTGATCTTCTTGATTGGATGAAGCTTCTTCGTGAAGTGTTGATGATTTCTTTAGCTTGGCTCTCGTCTTCTTGAATAATGCTTCAGGATCGTCAACAAAATTTTCTGGAAGATGTCTTCTATTCATACATTCCCCTGCATAAGATAAAATAGAAAAAATATCGGGGTAAAACTGTATGAGAGAATAGATAAGCTCAATCATATTAGTGATGCGAATGATAACTCAAAACCTTTTATTCCATTCCTGATTGGTAATCAACCTTCCCCGGCAACGGCGCCAAAAATGCTTGTTGGGTATTCTTAACATCATTACCAAAAGTAGACTAAGTTCTCTAAATCTAGTAACGGTGCCAAAAATGCCAAACCTATCCCTCACACCACTTAAGCCAAGTTGTCATCCCCAGCATGATATGAGAGACGCGGTATTGAAATATGCAATTGCTCTTCTAAATAAATAATGAATGGGATCTGCAAGCGCACAGATTAATACCGATGCAGCATTTTAACCGGGAAGTATTCCAGGTATCGTTATTTATATTTTTACCACTGCGAAGGGATTAGAAATCATCAATATTGATTACAGAATAGAATATGAGATTGAGCATATATCATTGCATGTATAATTGAGAACATTATATCTAACTCTTCATACAGGGATAAGTGTCACATAAAGGATATATGAAATAATAATAGTGACAAGGATAACTAATCTGATCTAGCCACATAATAAATATGATAAGCACCTCAATTAGATACTCTAGAAAGTCATTAGCATGGTATTAGAATGAACTACAAGAATATTCCCTAAGTTATTCTCAACTATATAGTCTAGCATTATCATAGTTAGTGCAAGCATACTTAGCAATCATTGCGAGACAAGACTACGCCCATGCATAGTGATATTAGCAAGGAATATGAGAAACATAGCAATCACTCCCCTGTAATAATGTTGCTCTGCCAGCCCAATACACGAGAGGGAGACTATATAAGAATCAATGAAGCTGTCACTATCACGAACCACCCCACGATCGGGCATATTGGGTACAATCGCAGATAAATACGGTATAAGCACCACGCCTACACAATATCTATCATTTACCCATGGATCCGATGGATAAACGCTATACGATCCTAAGCATGTATATAAATCGTATCTAACTAAGCCAAGTACATAACTATGATAAACTAAGAACAATATAATCTTGAATATAAGCAAGTAGAGCAAAGTCATAAGCAATATATTGAAGTAGAACAAAGTCATATTCATAATATTGAAGAACAAAGATAATTAGAAAGCAATTAGAAGCACAATTAGAGAATTACCAAGAATCCTCTTGGCAGATCCGGAAACCAATCGAAGATTGACTCCTTCTAGTTCTAATCCTATGTAGCTATGCTAATCTAGATGTCTAATTGATGTGGTGGCTCTAATCTTGATCAGAGGCTTCTTCTCCCTTGATGGAACAATGAATTAGGGTTGAGAGGCTCCCTCCTCCAGGGTCCAGGGGGTCTGGTTTTATAGTCCCTTCAAGTGAATATGGGCCCTTGGATCAAACCGACATAGATTGTATGGTTTAGATTCATCCTTTAGGTCGGTGGAGATCTCCCGCAAAGTAGAGTCCTGATTGGACTCCAACAGGGGGCGGGCGCCCAGTAGGACAGGGCGGGCGCCCTGCCTCTGGCCCCGTTTCGCCTCCGCTTCGGTCTCGTGGCTTCTGGAGTCTTCTAGATGTAAGATAATTGCGCAGCACGTTAATACCTTTACGTAATCCTGACATGTGGGCCTTTCTTCCATATTTCCTGATAACCCCCTGCAGAAATAGACAAACACCAAAACTCGTGGAATTCTGTCAGATAAAACCCTAAGTCTAGATCTTGATTTCATTTGGATCCTTTTCTTTATTTATTTGATAATTAAATTTGATACTTAAGGACCGTCAATAATGAGATGCCTCAAACACGGCCAGGATGCTCTGGGTTACCGAGGCCAACACTAAGGATGTCCCTCTCCCTTCGTGGCTTAAACTTGCCTTCCTGCTGCATGCCTGCCACAGCAAAGATGCTCTTCATTGCTTCATCAAGCATTGGGTCTTCAAAGGACACATCCGTCTTGGTTTCCTTTGGTTTCCGAGCACGGATCCAATTCGCGGACCTTTCACCGACTTGCTCGGACAACACTGGCAACCCTACTGCCTTCTTCGCAGCCTCTTCTTGCCTCCATTTAGGAACTTGGTGCCGGTAACCACCTGTGCCTAGATGGTGGTGGTACTTGTTCCTCTTTGCGAGCTGGGAGTTGGCTTCGCTCCGAGCTAAGAAGTTAGGGTCATTCCTCTGCTCTAGAAAAATAGCCCACTGCCCTTTAGTAATATTGTATTTGGATGTCGGATCCATCCCTATCTTTGCATACTTGACATTCATCTCCGACCTCCAATTTCGGAAACTAACCGCACATTGCTTCATTGTATATGCCTTCACTAAATCTTCTGGCACATTCCTAGGAAACTGGAACCTGGTCTTAATATTATCCCAAATTTTGATCTTGTGATTATTCGACACACCGGCCCAGTTCTTAACTGTGATATCAAGAAAGTACCTCACACAGAAACCAATTGCGTTCCTGTATTTGGGTAGGGCCTCCTCTGGAGCTAGGGGCTGTCCGGTAGGGCTCACATCTGTGATGGCATATGTGTCATCTGGAAATTGGTTCAACTCTCTCTCGCCTCGTTTCAAACCTTGTCGCTTCCTTTTCCTAGACTGACATGGCCTCTCAGGGCTCGTCGTTGTCGGTTCTGGTGCGTCTTCGTGTGCCACTTCCTCCTGAGACATCATCTCTCTAAATTGAGACATTGCCTCCTGAGTATAGACATGTGAATCATGGGCATGTTTATATGTAGGAACTATGAATAGAAATCATTTAATTATATGAAATCGTGAATCTCTCTAATTTTCCTCATCGGCTTCTGGATTGTAATCGGGGTCACGTGCCAATTCACGACGAGTCTTCCTCACTTCTGGAGGCTCCATGTCGTCGTTAGCTTCTTGTTCATAGGACGAACCTGATGCTTCGCCCGTTTCTACTTGTTTCGTGACCTCACGAGCTTGTTCCATAGGGTCAGTTGACCCTTCTACTTGCTCCGTGGGTTGGGACTGCAGTGCTTCGTCCTTGTGCGGAGAACTCATCGTAGAAATCTATGTAATTTATGCATAAAATTAAATGATTTGCATACACTAATATATACACTAATATATACATAATATATCATACACTAATATATGAAATGATTTACATATACACTACTACATATATAAACAGATTAAATTTACATACACTAATATATCATACACTAATATATACATAATATATCATACACTAATATATTAAATGATTTACGTATACACTACTACATATATAAACAGATTAAATTTACGTACACTAATATATCATACACTAATATATACATAATATATCATACACTAATATATTAAATGATTTACATATACACTACTACATATATAAAGAGATTAAATTTACATACACTAATATATCATACACTAATATATACATAATATATCATACACTAACATATACACTAATATATCATACACACATATATTAAATGATTTACAAAGAGATTATAACAAAAAGATAAAATTAAATTTACATATACACACTAATACATATGCAACGGGAAATAATAACAAGTATTTATAAAATAATAACTACGAATAAAATCATATGTAAAAGATATAATAATATTCCCTGATTTTATTTTTATTTTATCTGATTTTTATAATTTTCTGCTGTTTTTTACTGTTTTATTCAATTTTTTTATAAAAAAATTATTAAAGAAAAAAATCCCAACCCAACAGGCCCAGCAGGCCGTCACTCCTTCTCCCTCTCTCCCTCTGTCTGGCAGGTGGGCCCCACGTGTCGGGGCCATCCCTAACCTCGCGCTCGCCTCGGAGCCCGCGCAGCCACGCGCTCGCCTCGGTGCCTCGCGCCGCCGCCCTGGCTTCCGCCGCCGCCTTGCCTGCCGCCGCCGTCCTACCTGCCGTCGCGCGCAGACTGCCGCCGCCGTCGCGCGCGCACGCAGAGAGAGAGAGAGAGTGAGCGAGGAGAGGCTCACCGTCGGGCGGCTACGGCGTCGAGGGCGGACTGCTCCGGCAACGGGAGCAACGGTCGTCGCGGGCGGCTACGGCGGCGTGGGAAATTCCGGCAGCCTGACGGTGTAGTTTCAAATGAACTGGGCGCCAGACTTAGAAAAATTTCGAGAGCGAGCTTGAGGGTTATATATCTGGGGCATTAGTACAGGCGGTTGGCTTAGCCAACCGCCTTTCAATTTATTTAAAGTTTTCCTTATATATATTTTTAGAAATTATTTAAATGATTCAAAAAATCATATCTTCAAAGATATTTGTCCTAAATTAGTGAAAAAATTTTTGTTGTGTTCCTCTTGACCAGAGACACATGTTAAAAATATAAAATTTCATGTTTGAGGTACTTTGGTATGCAGCTTTATTTAAAATGATTTAAATTGAATATGTGCCTCATATATTGTTTAATACATAAATAATTCTAGGAATACCAGAAAAATGTAAATCCATTTTTTTAGCTTTATTGTAGTTTGTAAATGCTATAAAAAATATATTCCTTTGTGCAATTTATCGTTAACAATATAAATGTGAGGAATCCATATGTTTGAGCATAGTTCAGTGGAATGACTCTTATACGTTTGTGAAGCATGTATGTTATGCCTATCTCCAAATGTCTTGAAATTTTTTGGCAAGCTTCTACACTCAAATGATAACCCCACACAAGATCTTACGATTTTCTGGTCATGCAAGCTATTATTACATTTTTCTTTGTGCTAAATGAGATGAAAAATGGTGGACTACACCTGGATCCCACTAGGTTTCTCCACCAACCACAAGGAAGTTTTATTTCCTGTGGTATATAAGACCCTGTGGAGAAGTTTGGCACCATTTGGAGTCATTTCAGGGGTAGACTTAATTCAAGCGCTAATTAGTGGGTGACGTCACACGGAAATTCAATTAAACCGGATAAAATAACAAACCACATCAGAAAAATCCCAAACTTGGTGGATTGAACATCAATGGCACTAGTAACCCTTAGTAAAAGATTGAAACCAATACGACATCAATGGCACTAGTAACCCTTACATGTAGAAATAGTAAAGGGCACATAGCATAAGGTACACATTTTATCATAAATAGATTACATGGCAAATGACAAATAAAATCTAGGCAGCTACTGTTCTTCCTTGTCCATCGTGACGCACCCAGGGCAACGAGCTCTGTGGAATGCTTCGCTCAACATTCCTTATCTTTATTGGATGGTCATCTACAAAGAGAGACATGTCACTGAACAGGTTAAATTCATCCAAGTCAGATACACCATCAACTCTGATGGCTTGTTGCTTTCCAGGGAAAACTATGTGCTTTGGATGGTCTGAAATTTTCTTCTTATCATTAGGAGAGAGGACCTGCTCAGCATAGAAGATCTGTGCAGCACGGTTAGCCATTATCCATGGATCATCTTTGTAGCTTACCTTGCTTAGATCTAGAACTCTAATCACATAGTTGTCCACTGTGACATGTTTGTCTTCAACCCATTGACACCGAAATACAGGGATCTGAAATGTACCATAGTCTAGTTCCCATATGTCCTCAACGAAGCCAAAGTAAGTTGTTTCCTCACCAGTTTCAGAGTCTAAGGCGTCGCATCAAACACCACTATTTTGTGCCATGCTCTTTTGGTCTTTGGACTTGGTACAGAACGTGAAGCCACTAATGTCATAGGTTTGCCAAGTCGTGACCTGGCGTGATGGCCCAGATGCCAAGACCTTGATGGTGCGATCCTCGAGTGTTTCCCCATCTGGAATGTCCTGCTCCCTTAGCCATGAGGTGAACTGATTCTTATGTTCCTTCATTATCCATTCATCTGTGTGCCCATGATTATGTTTTTGAAGCTCTTCAATGTGTAGATTGATCAAAGGCTCCATTATCGAGAGCTGATGCAGGACGCTGTGATGTGCTTCAAGGACTGAATTGTAATCTTTTGGGACATATGATTTCTTTCCCATCCTACCTCTTCCATTCAGCCTACCCTCGTGTCGTGACGGAGGCAAACCTATTGCAACCTGGTCTTTTAGGACCCTATTGCAGAATGGACCTCCAGACTCAATGGCCTCTTCGGTTAAGTACCCCTCTACCATAGACGCCTCTGGACGAGCACGAGTTGATACATAGCCATTTAGTATTGACATGAAGCGTTCATACGTCCACATCTCATGCAAATACATGGGACCCAATGCCTCTATTTGTGAAACCAAGTGCACCACAAGGTGAACCATCACATCGAAGAATGCTGGGGGAAACACATCTCAAACTGTGAAACTGTCTCCACTGTGAATTCCTTAAGAGACGCCAACTCATCACGTTCAATCACCTTCTGTGAGATCCAGTTGAAGAAGTAGCACAACCGTGTAACTGCAACCTTTATCCACACTGGGTTTATAGCCCTAATGGCAATAGGGAGAAAAGTAGTCAATATGACATGACAATCATGTGAGTTGTAGTTGGTGAGTGTAAGGTCTTTCATTGACACAATACTCTGTATGCTAGAGCAGAATCTAGATGGGACTTTCAATTTCTTCAACCACACACACATCTCATGTTTCTCTTCATTGTTCAGGTTGTAGCTTGCTGCCGGGAGGTGGTACTTCCCATTTTCTAGCCTAACAAGGTGAAGTTCTTTTTTTATGCCTAACTGTACAGTGGGGGTATAAACCCCTATACCCTTACGGCTAGACTTGGGCCAGGAGGCTTGGCCCATTACGAGACAAGCTCAAGGCTTGATCCGATAGCTTGGAGTTTCGCGCAAGGAAACAAGACGTGGAGATCAAGCAGGATTCTAGTCGGTTAGAATAGGAATTGATATCGAACTATCTATGGCAATTGTAACCGACTAGGATTAGTTTCTAGATCTGTAACCCTGCCCTCCGGACTATATAAGGAGGGGCAAGGGACCCCCCTAAGACATATTACTCTCTCAACAAAAATCAATACAATCAGACGCAGGACGTAGGTATTACACCAACTCGGCGGCCGAACCTGGATAAAAAGCTTGTCCGTGTCTTGCGTCACCATCGAGTTTGTAGTTTGCGCACTGTCTACCGATAAACTACTACCGTGGGTATAACCCAAGGTAGACTGCCGACTAGCTTTCGTCGACAGTGGTGCGCCAGGTAGGGGGTGTGCGTGCAACTTCTCCGGCGAACAAGATGGTCACAATCCCAGCTTCTGCGGCCGTTCCTGAAGGCCTCACGTTCACCATCGGCCAGATCACGTGGACGACGCGCGGCGGTTGTCTCACGAACACGGTTTCGGAAGGAACCCAGATCCTATCTGGGATCACGTCGGCTCCGACCACTCGGGTGACGGCTCCGAGCGCCCGACCACCGCCCCCGCTCTACAAGGGGAAGAAGATCGACTGCTCTGACCTTCTCCAAGCACTCGACCGCGGCGATTCCAAGCTACTTGAAGCTTCCCAACTAGTAGATGGAATCTTGCGCCAGCCTGATCAAGCCGCCCCAACGGATTTTTTCAAATCCCACCGGCCAACTCGTGTCGTTACACACGAACGGCTGGGAACGTCTCTGACGATAACCTCGACTCCCTCAGGACGATCTGTTAAGACCAAGGTCAACCCGGAGGAAGATTATCCTCACGGTCTGAACAACTCGGCGTCTCTCTACTCGAGACACGTCCGATCCCTCTTTAACAAAGCTGGTTGGTTGCCAAAGGGGAGCGGTCGACCAGCTCATCATTACGTCAACATGGTGACGATCCAAGAGCTACGGGACGGCCAAGCTTCCAGCACAAATTCGAGCACTGGTTCCATCCCCACTGAAGTCATAAATTCCGAGGACGAGGACTACGACTTGGATTTCCCGTCACACCCTCCGGGCTTCCCTCGTTTCCCGGTCTTCCCACCCCGGCGAGGAGACATCGTTTTCAACGTCAGCGCCGACAAGCCGGTCGTTGACGGAGAAACAGACGAGCAGAGGCAGCTCCGCGAGCAGCGTAACGCCGATCGCGCCCGACGACGCGCGGACGAGGAACGTCAAATCCCGCCGCATAATCTCAGCGACGCTTTTGACATGGTCGGAGATCAGCATGTTTATAAAACGCCGAGCGCCAATGTGGCCGTCGCTATGGCTAATCTAGACCGGCTCCCTGATACCCATGAGTGCCAAGGGGTCCGAACCAGCGTCCGAGCACACCTGATTGCCGCAATGGGACAGACAGCCACTCTGCTCAAAAGAGTCCAGGCCGTCTCCTATACAGGAGCCACCTCCGACCAGACTCACCGAAGCCGGACCTCACCGCAGCCCAGCAGGCACCATCACAGCCGTTCCCCCGACAACCATCGAACAGATTCACGGCGTAACGACGGCGGTCGGGAAGCTGGCGGTCACCGCGAGCAGAATCGTAGGCGTGGTCAAGAAGTAAACTAGCACAGGGATCTTCGATATAACATCCCTCCCAAAGATGCCCGGGACCGCATCAACAAGCGCGCCACGGAGAGAGCAGTCCACGAAAACCTGCGCCGTATCGAGTATGATGCAACGCACGGCCCCCCGGGCCTGAGACAGTTCTCCTCACACCTCCGCCAGGTCGTGTGGCCCCGCAATTTCAAGCTCGAGAAACTCAAAAAATACGACGGCAAGGAAAATCCAGAAAACTAGATCACTCTCTATGAAATCGCCGTCCGATCAGCAGCAGGGGATGAGCACGTCATGGCCAACTACTTCCCAGTAGTCCTCGACCAGGCTGGTCATCAGTGACTCCTTGGCCTGCCCAAGGACTCCTTCGACTCTTGGGAAGAGCTACGCCAGGCTTTCATCAACAACTTCATCGCCACATGCGAGCAGCCTGGAAACAAGTACGACCTCGAAAGGATAAGGGACAGAAAAAATGAACCTCTGCGCGATTACATCCGACGATTCTCGGATACGCGCCTTAAGATCCCGAAGATTTCCCACGATGAGGCCATCTCTGCCTTCATTAAAGGCCTGCGTTTCCATGAAGCACTGAGGAACAAGCTGTTGCGCAAAAGGCCAACAACGATGGCTGAGCTCCTCGCCACGGCTAAAAATTACGCCGATGCCGACGACGCAGAAAAACTAATCCGGGACGATGCGAGAGGTCCCGACTAGCCTCCCCGACGAGATGACGGTCGCGGTCGTTTCGACAACAGGAACCACCGCCGCCCCGACAACCGTGTTCACAGAGAAGGTTGGGACAGGCGGCGCGACAATCGCGACGATTTCAGAGCAAAGCGCCCCCGCGACCACGACCACGAAGTGAATACGGTCAAGCATCCCAACGGGCGACGGGACTACCAAGAAGACTACAACAAAACGTTGAAGGGACCATGCCAATTGCATCCAAAATCTAATCATACCATGGAAGAGTGCCGCGTCCTCAAAAGCATCTATACGCGGCGGGCCGCCCAAGACGATTCCGCCAAGAAAAATGGAAAACGGGACGGGCACGACCACGAAGACGAGGATGACGACCAAGACAGGGACCCTCGACACCAATATGTCAGCCCCACTGACGTGGTCCACTCCATCTTCGGGGGCATGGTCTCCATCGAATCCAAGCGAGAAAGAAAGCTATTAAAGAGAGCCTGCCTCAACATAGACAGCACAGACGGCCTAATCGCAGACCCGAAATTTCCCCCGTGGTCGCACAGGGAGATCTCCTTCAGCAGAAAGGATCAGTGGGCCGCTATCCCAGAGCCAGGTCGTTTCCCTCTAATCCTGGACCCTTGCATCAACAACATCCGATTCGAGCGCGTGCTCGTAGACGGAGGAAGCTCCATTGACATCCTCTTCCGCAACAGCCTACCCGCTCTCAAGATATCTCGGGCACAACTAAAACCCTACGATGCTCAATTCTGGGGAGTTTTGCCAGGTCAGAGTTCAGTGCCCCTCAGACAGATAACACTGCCTGTCCAATTCGGCACGCCCGACCACTTACGGACAGAGTTCGTCAACTTTGTGGTCGCCGACTTCGATGGAACCTACCACGCCATACTGGGCCGACCATCGCTGACAAAATTCAAGGCGGTCCCTCATTACTCATACCTAGTCCTCAAAATGCCTACGGAGAAGGGCGTCCTGACCGTCAGAGGCAATGTTTACACCGCATATACTTGCGAGGAAGAGAGCTTCAAGATCACCGAGGCGATTGATCTCTCGATTCGGATGGCAGAAACAGCAACCCAAGCCGCACAGCTACCTCCCGACCAGCTCCGACTACCCGAGCAGGAGACCGCCAGGAAGAATTCAAAATCCAAGGAGTATAAAGAAGTACAACTGGTCGACGGCAGCCCTGAGAAGACGGCCCTTATCGGGGCCAACCTGGACCCCAAATAGGAAGACGCGCTCGTCAGGTTTCTAAGGGACAACGTGAGCGTTTTCGCATGGAAACCCGCAGACATGCCCGGCGTCCCACAAAACCTGATCGAGCACTCCTTAAACGTCTCGAAGACCGCAAGACCAATCAAGCAAAAGCTGCGACGGTTCGCTCGTGACAAAAAGGAGGCTATTAGGACAAAAATAACACGGCTTCTAGCAGCCGGATTCATAAAAGAAGTGTATCATCCCGATTGGCTCGCCAATCCGGTCCTTGTACGCAAAAAGAATAATGAATGGAGAATGTGCGTTGATTACACTGATCTCAATAAACATTGTCCTAAAGATCCTTTTGGTCTCCCTCGCATCGACGAGGTGGTCGACTCAACGGCCGGATGCGAACTCCTCTCTTTTCTAGACTGCTACTCTGGCTATCACCAGATCTCGCTAAAGGAAGAAGATCAGATAAAAACGTCTTTCATTACTCCTTTCGGCGCATACTGCTACACGACCATGTCGTTCGGACTCAAAAACGCCGAAGCCACCTATCAAAGGGCCATCCAGCAATGCCTCCACGACGAGATTCGTGATGACCTCGTCGAGGCCTATGTAGATGACGTCGTCGTCAAAACAAGGGATGCAAGCACCCTAATCGACAACTTAGACCGAACCTTTAAGGCGCTAAACCCTAAACCCTAAACAGTGTCTCATTAAGTGACCATCATCATTAAAGGGATAGTTAAGTAGTGTCACTTGTCTACTACCTCTTGCAATCTATTAATGTTTATGTCAGTGACCTGTTCTTCAAAGGTTATCTTCTTTGTAACTTCATGGGCAGTTCTCCTACTTGCACATGAAGTAAGGATCTTTCGATATGATACGGAGAGATTACCAAGGAAAAGATAACGAGAAGACAATTCATGGGCCTAGTTCCATAATGGATCATGGTTAGCAACAATGATACTAGCGCGCACCTAGCAGCACATTCATGTGCCGGCCAGTCACAAGAAGGCTCTAGGTTCCGTCGCGGCACCATTAGTCATTAATCAAGACACCATTACCAAACATACAACCCAAAAGAAATCTCTCATGGCAAAAATTGAGTTGCATAGCAGCGAGAACCATGCAAAAGAGGGATAGCAAACCAAGATAGTCATGAGATTAGAGGTCCATAAGGAGACAATTCGAAGATTAAACATAGTACTAGAGAACATAGATCACATGAGATGAAGATGGGTAAACACCTAGAGACTCAAGAGAGCTGGAGATAAAACGATTGAGATTTAAAAGATGAAGTCAACAGACTGATTAGGGGTTCAGTTGCTACAAAAATGACATGATCTACAAGGAGAAGATTTTTGTAGATCTATGCAACAACTAATTAGTGTGGTACTAGATTGATCAAGATTACAAGGAGAAGAGAGATCTGATAGGAATTCTTGGGGCAAGGTCTTAATACATAGAAGTAAGACACCCATAACATATGCAAGCATGTAAGAGAGATAAGCTCGGGATCATGGGTCAGATTAGGGTATGGATACACAACATTGAAGGTTAGCAACCACACACGCATGAGTAACATGAGTGCTATTCTAGGATAAGGCTCTTCAACACTCGCATGCTTACTAAGGACAAAAAGGTAACAACTAGGACACTACCTCATTGACAACACATCTACTCATGCATCAAGGTTTTAAGCAAACATGTGAGAACATCAATCACACTTTCTCCAAAAATCATTACTAAGCACAAAGTTTTTAGATAATAAGCAGTCATCTAAAGCAACACTAGTACACATGAACATACAAAACATAATGGTAAGGTGTTTTTATCTTTTACTTTCTTTTACTAGAAAGGTGTATGTTTCTTCTCCAGTCATGGAAACAAATTTTAACTTATGTTTAAAAAACTAGTCATCTTAGAGATGTGCATCATACTGACAGGGTGCACAGATCGACCACAACACGCAAAACAAAGCTAATTACACCCTATCTTTAATTAAAGCCATTCAAGCAACATGGAGCAAAGCATTTTATCTAACTACACACAAGCAAGGTGACACACATTGATTCACATGTTACTTATTGTTGGAACAAAGGTGAGAGAAGCGTAGTTATACATAACACAACAATCATGATGATGCATTCTTCATCCTATTCGTCCTCACAAAACTGCCAGCCTAAGGTGGCAATCACGTTCCATGTCGGTGGCATAACACATACACTCTCGACATATAACTAGTCGTAAGCTATATTCAATTTATGTATTCATGGTTAGCATACCTGCAGAAAATTCATTTCAGGCCACCCACAGTATGAAACATGCAGTACAAGATTTAAAGGCTATGCGCTCCACACACTTGTGTCCCCATACCCATATGTGTAGTGCTACTACCCACATCATCGTCCTAGCGACGCCATCGCCTCTAAGGACGGAATCATCCATCATGCGGTACCTTTTCATAGGCACATGTAAAATGTGCACATGATATAGTACAAAAGCACTTGCCTAGATCAGTGGTGTATCCGATCATGCTCTCGCAACTCACACTTAGCGAGGTGTAGAGGAAAAATGATCCATACATTACTATTCAAATGAATGGCACTCATACTACTGCACGCCGTATGAGCAATAAAATAGAAATATGATGCAAAAACCCCAAGTTAGTACTTAAATAAGGCACCTAAAGGTCCTTATTTGGGCATAAAGGAAATGACCACTGGCATACTCAGGTAAAACCTTTTTAGATTTGAACACACCTATATCTATAATAGCTATAAGTTGTCAAAAACTGATTCTATGAAACAAAAACTTTTGTTTTAAATACACATATGACAAGTTTAATGTTGAACATTGCTTTAATACCAACTGTAACAGAACTGCCCAATTTACAAGAGATCAACTATAAAAAACTCCCAGCAAAGCAGTTGCTTTAACATAACCGAACTCTCATAAACCTGGTAGTCAGTGAAATCACGACGGATTTCAAACCAACCATCATACAAGCCAAGATCGTAGTGATTCAACATAACAAGTCACATGTATATCCATTTTACAAATAGTTCGACATACATCTGAGTTCAATATAGTTATTACAACTTGAGTTGAAAAGTAGCGGAAGAAAAGTAATTTTGAAACTATCATTACCCTTATTTCGAATACATGACAGTATCCAGGTCATCTCCAACAAAAGCAGCATAGATGAGGTAACTAAGAAGGATCATGCCCATGATCTTACTCCTCCACTATGGTAGGAGTCATCCAACTCTTGCAGTAGCCATGATACATCATAACTTGCAACAAGTGGGAATAAACCCTGAGTACGAGAAGGTACTCAGCTAGACTTACCCGTCATAAACCAGAAATAATGTGACACCAAGGAGTATGCAAGGCTTTATTGGTGGGGCTAGCTTGACAACACTTTTTGCATAAAAAGCTTAAGTTATAGGTAAGTAACTTTCAGGTATTTAGCTCAAGTTAATAATCATTAACCTATCATCTACATTAGCACCTATACTAGAGCAATCACTTGATTAAGATACAATAGTAGTACTCATATTCGATGTGGCATTTCCAACATCATCATCATCGTACCATAACCATCCAAGTGTTCCATAAACACTACTATGTTGACGAAGCTCAAGTCAAGTGCTCACTATCCAGGAGCGATGGCGATTCAAATCTATTTATAACCAGCTGGCGATTTTATTCCCCACACAAACCACACTCACCGGCCGAAGTGAGCTACAGGTCACCATATTACACTATCCAGGACCAATTCACGGCTTCGACAGGCACCGCCCGTACCCGAGGCCGTTCCAGTGACCGAGGTATCTAAGGTATACCAAGGTTGCGCGCCGCACCCTCGTCGTACTCCTCAACCAACACCAATACAACGCGTACATCGGGTCGATTCCCGGCCCAGATAGTGTTCAAGCTTCACGGTCGAAATGACTTATCCTTCCAGCTAAGTGTGGGGCATGCGTTCGACATGACAAGAGGGCCGTCAATGATCGGTCCTTAATCGACACAGGCGGGGATAGGTAGGCACCCAAGACCTCCATGCCTTGTTGTTTCTCTATCATCATCACGCCCGGCCTCCAATTATCCATCATCATCACTTGGTTATTTCCGTGATAGCATATGTAGCCAACCCTTTTTAGGTATCCACCTATCTCGCGCATGTGATAGGACATCACCTGGCTTCTACCGGTCTAAGCTTGACTAAGCATTTAGATTCGATCTAGAATCTACATAGGGTTATAGGTATATTTGCTGGACAAGGAGTGTTATATGCAGCAAGAGTTTCACCCAACTCCTATACTTAATGCAACAATACATATATAACATATATTCTCAATTGCATTCAAAAGTAGTGGGAGACTTATAGTGCTCCGGGGCTTGCCTGGGATCAAAACTGAATCAGTTCATTTAGTTGCTCCGTCTTGGTGACATCTAAGGTCACAACACCTGCTTAGTCCTTCCACCTTCGGGATGGGTCTACCCAACACCATCTTCTAGTCTGATTCCGCACCATGACCTTCACGTGATTCATCTAGCGCACCTAGATGAGATGCAAGATGCAAATGCATGAATATGGAGAATAGTGAGACAACATGCATTACATAAAATTATGCAAGACACATGCGTCTAAGTTATTTAACTAACATCACACAACTAACTATAGAGAGCAAGCATATAAAGCATGACATATGTTTAACAAGGTTACAAGTGTATTACTTAATCACCATTAAAGACATGAATCATACTTAGATCACACAAAGTAAAGCAATCAAGCATTCATGTATTTCAGCAATTCTGGACATACATGCAACAACTCAGTAAATAAATCATAACTGGAGTTACACAACTCCAAAAACTATGCAATAGGACATTCTGGAAAGATTATAAAACTATCTACAATTCATCTTTAATCATATTAGCATGATTAACAAGTTAACCAAATCAAACATGCATGACCATATAATCTGGTCCAGGAATTTCCTGAGAACAAGCATTTCAAAGGATGAAGTTTATACAATTGTAACTCACAAACCACTTAGCCAAATTACATGAAACTTTACAACAAGATATATTAGTAAGTTATATACATATTTTCTATATACAAGTTTCACAGAAAACATCATTTATATCATGGAATTAATTGCATAAATAAAACTGCTCATGCTGCCCAAACAGTAGAGGTACAATAACAAACAGAAAACTAATAGACAATTCCAAGCAGCATAACTGGAGTTGTAGACCTCCAGAAAACATGATTCTTATCTTTTTTGGAAAGTTTATAAAGTTACATACAACTTTCTTATTATCATCTAAATATGAATCCACTGTTAACAAGGTCAATTCATCCCATGAAGACATCTCTGTCAAAAACATAGACAGAATCTATCATGCTACATTAAACAGCCATAACTTGAGTTCCACATGTCCATATATTATGATTGTGTACGTTCTAGAAAGCTTATTAAATTTTGAACAACTTTGTTATAAACATCTAGAGCTAATCTACCATTATCAAGGTCTCACATAACAAACAATGCAACCCTATCTGGGTTTAGACAGAATCCTGAACAGTAGTTTAAAGCACTATAACTAAAGATATACTTAACCAACAATTATGCTACTTAGATTTATGGAAAGCTTATGAAAAGTACTACAACTCATATATTTTCATCAAGGCATGATTCACAACTTAACTGAGCCAAACAATACAAACATGCAGACATACTCAGAATATGAGCAAAGCAACACAGGGCATTTGTTATTTTTATAACTCTTAATATATCACTCCTAAATTCATGAAACAATTACGTGAGATCAAATATCATTTGGAAAGCATGTCACAATATTTCCACATTTCTTTGAAACGTACTACAGCAGTTATGAAAAAGACAAATATAGCAAGCAAGGAAAACCTAACTGTATAAATCTATATTTACGACTAAAACTGCAAACTAAACCATGCCATATTATAGATCTAGTGCATAGAGAATTTCACAAGGATTCCAAAAGTCCACATTTGCTATTTTACGACTTTTCAATGAATTATTATGCATTTCCAAAGTTTATACAAGAAATCTGTAAAAACAAAAGATAATGGGAAAACAACTTTGGATCGGGAACCCTGAACTTTCTCCGAATCAACCCGCCGTCCAGAGCACTATTCATATGAGTCTGTGGTTCGCATTTAGAACCCTGAGGTTTACTCTATTTCAACCCGAGGTCCTTGTCCTTCTTCCAAAAACAAAGCAAGCAGCAGCAGCAGCGCTGGCCATGTCCGAGAGCGGCAGGGAGAGCACCAGGCGGCGCAGCGACGGCCAGCAAGGCAAAGGTGACCCCAATGTCGCTTGTGGGCGACTCTGGCCTGCCCAGCAATGGTACACAGGGGGGGCACAGTAGCAGCGACGCAGCAGCAGTGGAGCGGCACCGGCGGCGGCTCGGGCGAGCGCCGAGATGAAGAAGGAAGGGCAGAGGGAGTGAGGGCAAGTGAGTGAAAGAATAATGAGTGCCTCTGGTGTCCCAAAACGGAAGAGGGAGCAGCAGCAACACAGTAGCAATGGTGGGGGCACGCTCTAGTGCATGGGCGACACGCAGGCAAAACATCGAGCATGTGGCGTGCAGCAAAGTAGGGAAGGTGGGACGGTGGTTTGGGCCACTTCTGGGCCGAATTGGACCCTGAGCCAAAAATGAAGTTTGCTTATCTCGCCGTGCTCTACAACTTTGATTAAGGATGCTCTATCATTAGACCAACAAATTAGGAGATAACTTGATACCAAATCACGAGTGTCAACGTATTGACGGTAATTAGCAAAACCAATAATTGATGGTCCAAACCATGTCAAACTTGATGCAACTTTTTGCATGCTCTTCTCCAAACAATTATGCACAACTTTTATTCTTGGACCAACTTGAGTTGTGTCGGTGTTTCCCCCCGGGGGGTCACACCAACTAGTAAATTTGTATGCGTGCTCCCTTTTCTAGATGGTGATGCAAAAAGACACAAAGATTTATCCTGGTTCAGGCAAGAGAAGGCCCTACATCCAGCGGGGTGGGGGGAGAGTTTGTATTATTCTGCACCTAAGTGCTTGTACAGGGGTGAATACAAGCGTGTATGAACTGGGATGGAGATGGAGTATGGAAGCTCTACTACGTGTGTGTTGTATCGCGTGTTGCCTTCTGTCCCTTGTATCCGCTCCCGGGCCTCCCCTTTTATAGTTCCAAGGAGGGGCCTAGGGTACATGTATAGGCGTCAGAGTAGGGGTCGATAGAGGTATGGCGCGCTGACCTACTTGAGGCCTCCGTACCGGCGTGGTTTCGAGCCATCTTGTCCTGCTAGCTTGATGATGATTACGCGTGCCCCGGTATCCCGCTCTGCGCGCCGTCCTGGGCTGGTTTACCTGTTATATGCTTGTACGTCGCGGCAGTGTCTGCGTCGGAGTGGTTGAGGTGCTGTCACTCGTCACCCGACTCTTCTCCTGGAAGGAAATGTGCCTACTCGAGGCTCTGGTGCCGTATAATGCCTTGCCGGTCAGAGCGCTGACTTTGGGCGTCTCGAGGGGGGTCTTGATTAGACGTTCCGACCCACTCCCTGCGACCTGCCATGCTCTGGCTTATTTGGTGGGGAAGGCTGTAAAAAGAATGACTGTTAGGTGAGAACACGACAGGCGCATAAAATGCCTGTTCCCTATCACGCTTCCCGTGACTGGCGAGTTAGGTGAGAACGCGACAGGCGCATTAAATGCCCTGGTTCCCGTGCCCATGACAGGCGGCGGGTGGCGTCCTTGCGCTCGACGCCTTCCGATTCGCTCGAGCCTGTTTCCGTGTTCGACGGTAGCCGGCGCTCGAGCCCTGATCGATTCGCGGGACGCTCTTTCCGTGTTCGAGACTATGGCCATCGAGGGCCGCACGCGTGACTGGGTAGAGCGTCGAGTTGGAGGCCTCGACTCGCGTACGGGCATACTCGTCATGCACATCAGTTAGGGTACCCCTTACTGATATCCTTGACAGTAGCCCCCGAGTCTCCATTTGAGCGCTGGCACTCGAGTGGAGGCTATATTTTGTGGTTTAGTTTCCGTGGTGGCGCGCGAGCGACCCCGCGGGGGTAGCCCCCGAGCCCTTGGAGGAGTTTTTGACTCCTTCGAGGGATATAATGCCTAATTTGTGGAAAAGCCCTCGATATCCATCATGGAAGGCTCTGATTGATTCGTTTTATGCGGGGGCGGGGGGGCTCGACGTACCCCCGGTGGAGCGAGCGTCGTTTACCCTAGATTGAGCTCCTAACGGGCAGTCCAAGTGAGAACCTGTGCCCCTTTCGAGGGGGTCAGCTGCAGCCCTGAGGCGTTCTCATAAAGCGGGGTCAGCATGGTCGGGGTGACTGGTCTCGTTCGATAGAGTCCAGCGGCTCGATGCCTCCCTTCGGGGGCATTCCTTACGACCGTATCGACCCTGCCTTGGACATCCCCAGCGAATTCTCGAGGCGGGCCTCGATTTTTGACCACTCGCTTGGCATCCCTGACTCTGGTACTCGAGATCGGCTGTCGAACCCGTTCGGTGGGCCAGCCTGCGACCTCTTGAGATTCTTGGTGCAACGAGTGCGTACCTTAGCTTACAAGGGAAGGAAGAGGCCATGGCGGTTCACCTTTCTACCCGTTGGGCGCGCCTTTTTAGGCAGGAGCCGTTGCGACACTGTATCAGCGCAGAATTCGTAGCGTCCCGTCTATGAGGAGGAAAAAGACCGTTAGGCGGCGCATTTATGGGGTAGTTACCGTGTTTATCGGATCTGTCCATTGGTGGGTCGCCACCTATAAATACACCGTGGCCTTGCTGCCGTTTTCCCTTCCGCCTTCTGCCTCCATTCTTGCCTCAATTCCCTTGCCATCTCACGCGCATGCACCCTCGAGTAGCAGCGAGTTCGCCTTTCTCCCACCTGAAGATGCCCGTGAGGCTCATCGCCGCCGATGACTGGCGCTCGTCGTCAATGACGGAGCGCCGGCTGTTGGAGCTTGAGAGGGAGGGACTCCTACGCCCCCGCACGTCGTCGTCGCGGCCGGAGTGGATCGCGCCGGCGGCAGACCATCGGGAGCCAAGGCCGCCCACAGGCTATGTGGTCTCCTTTGCCAAATTCCACCGCCACAGCCTGGGCGCTCCTCCGAGTCGCTTCATGCGGGCGCTCTGCCACCACTACGGGGTGGAGCTCCAGCATTTCTCCCGAAACGCCGTCACCGCCGCGGCGGTTTTTGCCGCGGTGTGTGAGGGCTACTTGGGGATGATGCCCCACTGGGATTTGTGGCTCCACCTATACCGGGGCGAGCTCTTCAACGCCCCCGGCGGAAGCGCAGGAGTAAGGAAGCCGGTTCGAGCTGGGTGCCTCAACCTGGTGCTCAAGACCGGCAAGTCGGAGAGGCCGCGTGAGTACATCCCGGTGGGGTTGACGTCGAATCACGCCGGATGGGACTCCCAGTGGTTTTACTTACGGAACGACGACGACCTCCTCCCAGCCTACACCGGGCGTGTGATCTCGGAGCGTCCCAAGCACTGGAAGTATGGCGTCGTCCAAGTTCACCAGTCGCGGCTCGACCCCCTCCTCGACGCCTTGAAGAAATTACGCGAGGAAGGCCTGACCGCCGCTCTCGTCCTCTCGGCCGTCCATCATCAGAGGGTTCTTCCGTTGATGTCTCGGCCGCTGAGGATGGACGAGATGGGTCCCGGCGTTTCATCCTGGGACCTCGAGGTGTGCCGGATGTCCAAAGAGGCTCCGGCGGACGACGAGGTCGCGGCCTGGGTCAGGGCGGCTGTCGCCGGTGACTTCCAGCCGGAACATGTTAATGGCTTCCCTATGAGGCCTGATGAGGGATCGATCGACTTGGTAAGTCTTTTTCCTACTTACGACTTCGATTGTCGATTTTCTTGGTCCTCCTTAAGACTTGTCCTTGTCTGCGCAGGGATCGATCGATGTTCGGTCCTCGAGGCCTCCAGTGAAGGAGGACGAGGTCGATCGTGACAAGCGGCGAGAGTCCGCGGAAAAGCAGAAGTCCGTATTGGACTTAAAAAAGAAAAATGAGAAGAAAAAGAACCTCGAGCGCCAAGCGCTGGAGACGCGCCGAGTGAAATCTAGGCAGAGGGGGGAGCCTGAGGAAGAATCCCCAGATGAGGATGAGGGTGGCGATGGCGACGACGACAGCGACGACTCCGAGGGGATGGCGTCTCACATCGACCGGATCCTCGAGGGCCTGCCTCGAGGCGACGTCGACGCCTCGCGGACAGGAGCACCAAAGGAGGGGCCAGGCGGGTCTCCTGAAAGGCAACAGAGGGAGTCGTCCTCTCGCCGCTCCCGAGCTGACACCCCTCCCGTGCCTGCGCAAAGTCGGGCCGTCCCGTGCCCCCAACCTCCCCCTGTGGCAAAGGCGGGCGACCGGGCTAAGCCCCAAGCGACGGGGCCGTTGACCCGTGGCCGTGCCGCGGCCTCCGGCAAGGGGGAAACAAGCTGCAGGAGCGCTAGCCCTGCTTGCCAGGCAGGAGATGCTGAGCCGAGGCCCGCGCTCGTTTGTGAGGGGCCTGGAGCCTCGACGCGGGGCGGTTCGAGGCCTGCCGGTCGAGGTACCGGCAGGCGAGCCGTTCTCCCTGTGGGGTAAGGTCTTCGACGCTGTGATTCTCATCCTCCTATTTCTTTGTGTTTTCTCATGTAACGGCCTCTCTCATGTCCGTTCTTCTTTCTTGAGGTTGAAGCGGACGCTCGAGCAGGCCCAGCCCTCGATGGCAAAAAGGCTTAAAATAGGAGTGGCTTCCAAAGATTCAGGTTAGCGGCTCATTCCCGTCGTTATAGGAGTGGTGTTGTTCTTACGTCGATCATCGTGACGATTGTCCTTTGCTTTTTGCGTGTTTTATAGGCTCCTCTGACCCCCGACCGCCGACCGGTGCCGAGAGCGCCCCGCCCTGTCCCCTGGTGGGTGAGTCTGCCCCATCGTCGCCAAAGCGGGTTGAGGCACCTCACCCCCAAGAGCAGGAGGGAGCCCCCGAGCCTCCCCGATCTGGGGTCGAGGGGGATCCTATCACTATAAGTGATGGGTCCGGTGGCGACGAGACTTCGAAGGATGCCCGACCTATGGACGAAGAGGTCAAGACCTCCCCCGTCGCGAAGCGGACACCCTGGCCTGCCGGGCTTCGCTCCGTCGAGGAGCAGAGGAAGAAGGAGGAAGAGGAGCGCGAGCAGGAGACGCGGCAACAGCTGCAGGAGGAGTAGCGGCTGTAGCCGGAAGGAGGAGAGGAGGGGCAGCCGCCAGCAGGTCCCCAGCTCGAGGAGCTGCTGGAGCAGGACCGTCAACAGGAGCTGCAGGAGCTCTAGGAGCAACAGCGGCAGAGGGGCCAGCAGTTAGAGGAACTGCTCGTGCCTCCCTCTCAAAGTCTGCCCCAACCAGCTCCACCAGTGCCGCAAGAGCCTGAGAACAGGGAGGAGAGTCTGCCGGTTTACGGTCCTCCGACTCCGGCGTGGCTCCGTCCAGGGGCACCCGCTTCGATCCCAGCATAGCTGGGGCGGGCGGACGGCATGGTGGCGCTTGCATGTATGATGCGCACCCCCATTGACCCTCAGTCTGAGATCAGGGGTACGATTTACGGAATGGACGGAATCGCTCTGGGATTCCTCCGTGAGCGTCGATCGTGGGAGGACTGCGTCCCCGCCGAGGAAGACGAGGTCGGGACGTCGGGCGGCGGTGGCGGTAGCGAGACCGGGACCTGGAAGACGGTGGACGACAACGGGCGGTTCCCCTCCCTCGTCGACTTGTTCCTGCGCCACGGGGGGTCGCTCGAGACCGTCGAGGAGCTCATCCAGGGCGTCAAGGCGCGCGCCGACCAGGAGATGGAGAACTGGTGCCCCGACCGGATCCACATCCGGGCTTCCACCGATCTGTCCGAACACAACATTTTTCTGGACGACCGGAAGGAGGCCGAGAAGTGGGAGCACGTCGAGGAGCTCCGCCTTTGGATGAAGCATACAGTCGGGCTCCTGTCCGACATTGTTAACATCGGGCTCGGACCGGCCTACTTTGTAAGTATTTTTCAGTCCTTAATCCTTATAGAACGTTTGGTTTTGTGTTCTAACTACTCAATCGCCGGTTCGCAGGACCTGAAAGAGACTTCCCACATCAAATCGAGCTTCATGCATGCCACGAGTGGCGGCTGGGAGCAACTCACCATTCTCAAGGACAAACTCCTGGAGTCGCAGGAGAAGCTCCTCAAGGCCTACAAAGATCTCTTGGCACTTGAGGAGGAGAAGAAGGAGAGGGAGGCTGCTCTGGCCGAGGCTCGAGAGGCCTCGAAGAAAGCAGTGGAAGAGGCTACGCTTCTGAGGGAGCAGACCATGATGGTCGAGGAAGCCGCGTCCAAGGCCCGGGAGGAGGTCTTATAAGAACACTATCGCTGACCTGGACAAGGAGAAGGGCCTCCTCAAGACTGACCTGGCCTCCATCTGAGAATCCTTCCAGAAGATGAAGGTGGAGTGTGTGAATGGCGAGATCACCACGAGCGCCGCGAAGGAGGCCAAAAAGAAGGCTTTTGAGGATCTCGAGGCGGAGCGGGCTCGATCCCGCAGCCTCTCTGACGACGTCGATCATCTGAAGAGAGCACTTTTGGAAAAAGATGGGGCCATCGCGCAAGCCGGCAAGGTGATCGAGGATCTGCGCGTTGCCAACACCGAGCTGGTGCGCCCCAACAAGGAGATCGAGAGGGCCAACACCAACTTGGTTGGTGAGAACACGGCTCTAGAGGAGAGGATTCGTGGTATGTTTCTACTATCGAGTTTCTTTCCGAGGTGTGCTTTACGTTATCTAAATTCTCCGTGTTGGTCTTTGTAGGGCTTAAAGACGAGCTGTTGGCCACCCAAGTCGAGGCCCGTTCCGCCAAAGCTCAGCTCGAGGGGGAGGTCGCTTTGAATGGTCGGCTACGGACCGCAATAAGCGACCTCTCGGCCTTCTGGGAGCACGAGCCTGTTCACGAGTCGAGGGAGGAGGCTCGAGGTGACGCACTGGTCGATCAGCTGTGCTACCTAGGCGCAACGCTGAGGGATGGAGTGCGGGATGCTCTTCATATCGGAGTGAAGCGGGCGATGGCGGTAGTCTGCTCAGGCTTTTCGTACGATATGGAGGTGGTGTCCCACGGCTTCATCACCGACATCTCCAAGACTGACGCGGAGAACGAGGAAAGGCTCCACGCCTTGATCGATGACGCAGAGGTCCCTAGGGAGAGGCTGGCTAAGTTGTTCGAGCCAGAAGTACTTCCCCCCGAGACTAGCCCGGGCACGGGTGATGGTGGTGAGGGCCGAGATGCGTACTGAGGTCTGTGAGCCTCCTCTGGGTGCCTAGGCCCCTTGTATAGTATTTTGTTGTTCTATCTTATGTAGTACTGTGTTTTTGAGTGGCTTATAAGATCTGTGAATGTTTGCCTATCTTTCTGCTCGAGATTCTTATTCAGCCTGTGTCTGTAATTCCCATTTGGTCTTTTGTTAAGGCGACCTCGATTACCTCGAGGGTGAGGAAGCGAGTAAAGGTACCGTAGCCCGGAGGTGTAGGAGTCCTTAGGCTCATTGTCCCTCGGCCCTTAAGGGGCTCGAGGTGCCTCCACTATTCGACCGCATGAGATTTACTTATAGGAACGAGAGAATTTCCTGGCTTTTTCAATATTTGTGGGGGGAACCCCCCTACTAGCCCCCGAGGGGGTATTGACTATGATGGGTCATAGTTGGTACTCCCTTCTAACGTTGAAATTTCGACCAACGAAAAAGGTAAATTACTCAAGGGAAAGAACTTTTTCATTCATGCGTTCATACGGTCTTGGTACAAAATGTACATGGGAACATAATGCTTTGAAATTCTAGGGGTAGAATCGACGTAGCTGTTCGATGTTCCATGCGTTGGTGAAGATCGCCCCTTTCTCGTCCGCTAGCTTGTATGTCCCCGGCTTCTGGACCTCGGCCACTACGTATGGGCCCTCCCAAGATGTAGTCAGCTTGTGGCGTCCTTGATTGCTTTGCCACCGTCGTAGGACAAGATCGCCCACGTTCAGATCTCTCTTGCGCACGTGCTTGTCGTGGTAGCGTCGAAGCTTCTGCTGGTATCTGGCGGAGTTGAGGAGGGCCATGTCTCGAGCTTCCTCGAGCTGGTCGACCGCATTCTCTCGAGTCTCCTTATTTGATTGCTCGTTACATGCTTTGAGTCGAGGGGATCCATACTCGAGGTTCGTCGGGAGCACGGCCTCAGAGCCATAGACCATGAAAAATGGGGTGTATTTTGTGGCCCTACTTGGCATCGTCCTTAAGCTCCAGAGGACCGAAGAAAGCTCTTCGACCCATTTCTTGCCAAATTTCTTCAAGCGGTTGTAGATCCTCGGTTTGAGCCCCTGCAAAATCATGCCGTTGGCACGCTCGACCTGGCCGTTAGTTCGAGGGTGGGCCACTGCAGACCAGTTCACACGGATGTGATGCCGATCGCAGAATTCCAAGAACATTTTGCCAGTGAACTGAGTGCCGTTGTCAGTGATGATGACGTTGAGAATCCCGAACCGGTGGATGATGTCGGTGAAGAAAAGGATGGCTTGCTCGGAACGGATGTTGGTGATGGGTTGAGCCTCGATCCATTTGGAGAATTTGTCTATTGCCACCAAAAAATGGGTGTATCCCCCTTTTGCCTTCTGTAGAGGCCCTACAAAGTCGAGCCCCCCTACCGCAAACGGCCACGTGATGGGGATCATCTGGAGAGAGCGTGGGCGGGCAGATGCATCTGCTTGGCATAGAACTGGCACCCATGGCATGAGCGCACGAGCTCGATGGTGTCAGATACGGTCGTTGGCCAGTAGAAGCCTGGTCGGAAAGCGTTCCCTACGAGGGTCCGTGGAGCAGCGTGGTGGCCGCAAGCCCCCGAGTTTAGATCCTCAAGGAGTTTTTGGCCTTCTTCTATGGTGATGCAACGCTGCAAGATCCCTGTTGGGCTTCGTCGGTATAGCTCATTGCCCTCACTGTAGATTACATACGATTTGGCCCGTCGAGCGATACGGCGGGCCTCGGATCGATCTTCTGGTAGCTCGCAGCGGATTAGGCAGTCGAGGAACGGCGTGCACCAGTCAAACGGTCAACTGGGCCGTTCTTCCACCTCCATTACCTCGGCTGCCATTAGCAGCGCTTCGATGGTGTCAGTTTGCTGGGCAGGAGTGGCTTCGACACCAGCCCCCGAGCCCAAGTTGACGGATGGCTCGTGTAAATCTCTTGAGAATGCGCCTGGTGGGACCGCGCCTCGAGTCGACACGATCTTAGCGAGTTTGTCGGCCGCCTTGTTGTAGCATCAGGCGATGTGGACGAGCTCGAGGCCGTGGAACTTATCCTCGAGCCGTCGGACCTCCTTGCAGTATGCCTCCATTTTCGAGTCGTGGCAGCTCGAGGCCTTCATCACTTGGTCGATGACGAGCTGGGAGTCGCCTCGAACATCGAGGCGTCGGACTCCTAGCTCGATGGCGATCTTCAGACCATTGACAAGGGCCTCGTATTCCACGATGTTGTTTGATGCGGCAAAATGTATCCTGATGACATACCTCATGTGAACGCCTAGGGGCGAGATGAATAGCAGGACCGCCCCAGCTCCCGTCTTCATGAGAGACCCGTCGAAATACATCGTCCACAGCTCTGCCTGAACTTGGGCCGGGGGAGCTGGGAGTCCGTCGATTCCGCGACGAAATCCACCAGGACTTGTGATTTGATAGCTTTGCGGGGCGCGTAAGTGAGGTTCTAACTCATGAGCTCGACCGACCACTTAGCGATTCTTCCCGTGGCCTCCCGACTCTGGATGATCTCACCCAAGGGGAAGGACGAGACCACCGTGATAGGGTGGCCGAGGAAGTAATGTTGCAGCTTGCGTCGGGCGAGGATCACGGCGTAGATTAGCTTCTGGATCTGTGGGTATCGTGCCTTGGTTTCCGAGAGCACCTCGCTGACGAAATAGATTGGCCTCTGGACTAGCAGTGCTTGCCCCTCCTCCTGCCTCTCGACCACTACCGCGGCACTGACGACCTGGGTCGTCGAGGCGACGTACAGAAGCAGAGGTTCTGCGGGTTGGGGTGGGACTAAGACCGGAGCAGAGGTCAGTGTTTTGTTCAAGTTTTCGAGGGCTTCCTCGGCCTCAGGGGTCCAAGAGAAACGCTCGACTTTCTTCAGGAGTCGATACAGCGGCAACGCCTTTTCTCCCAACCTTGAGATAAAACGACTCAGCGCCGCTAAGCATCCCATGACTCTCTGCACGCCCTTGACGTCTCGGATTGGCCCCATTCTCGTGATGGCCAAGAGTTTCTTGGGATTAGCCTCGATGCCGTGCTGGGAAACGATGTAACCCAGGAGCATGCCTCGAGGCATGCCGAAAAAGCACTTCTCGGGGTTGAGCTCGATCTGGTTGGTGAAAGCGATCTCGAGGTCCTGAATCAGGTCTCCCCGTTGCTTTGACTTGACGACGATGTCATCAACGTAGGCCTCGACCGTCAATCCTATGTGCTTGCCAAACATGTGGAGCATGCAGCGCTGATATGTGGCTCCCACGTTTCGAAGCTCGAACGGCATGGTTACATAACAGTACATCCCAAAAGGCGTGATAAAAGATGTCACGAGCTGGTCGGACTCTCTCATTTTTATTTGATGGTAACCAGAATATGCATCAAGGAAAGAAAGGGTTTCACATCCCACAGTAGAATCAACAATTTGATCGATACGTGGTAATGGAAAAGGAACTTTTGGACATGCTTTATTTAAACTCGTATAATCGACACACATCCTCATTTTCCAATTCTTTTTCTTAACTAGTACAGGATTTGCTAACCAGTCGGGATGGTGAAACTCCTTGATGAATCCGACCGTCAAAAGCTTGTAGATCTCCTTGCCAATGATCTTGCGCTTCTCCTCGTCGAAGCGACGCAGCCGCTGCTTCACTGGCTTGGAACCGGCTCGAATTTCCAAGGAGTGCTCAACTACTTCCCTCGGTATGCCCGGCATGTCCGAGGGACTCCATGCAAACATGTCAGCGTTTGCACGAAGAAAGTCGACGAGCACGACTTCCTATTTGGGGTCGAGGTCAGCGCTGATCGTCAGCACCTTGCCGTCGAAGTTGCTGGGGTCGAGCGGGATCTTCTTGGTCCCTTCTGCCGGCTCGAAACTGCCCGCGTGGTGCTTGGGCTCTGGAGCCTCAGTGGCCAGGGCCTCGAGCTTCGAGGCGAGCTCGGTGGAACTCTCGACAGCTTCCCCATACTCGACGCATTCGACGTCGCATTCATACGCGTGCTTGTAGGAGGAGCTGACGGTGATGATGCCCTTGGGCCCGGGCATCTTCAGCTTCAAGTATGTGTAGTTGGGGATAGCCATAAATTTGGCGTAGCCCAGGCGCCCGATGATGGCATGGTACGTGCCTCGGAACCCCACCACCTCAAAGGTGAGGGTCTCCTTTCTGAAATTGGCCACCGTGCCGAAATAGGCCGGCAGGTCGATTCGACCTACTGGCAGTGCCTTCTTTTCCGGCACGACGCCATGGAATCCGCCAGCGCTTGGTTGGAGCTGCGCCCTGTTGATGCTGAGAAGGACAAGGGTCTCGAGGTAGATGATGTTCAGGCTGCTGCCGCCGTCCATCAGCACTTTTGAGAGTCTGGCGTTGACGATGATGGGGTCGACGACGAGCGGGTAGACGCCAGGGGCGACTACCTTGTCGGGGTGGTCGTCTCGATCGAAGGTGATGGGGATGCTCGACCAGCTGAGGTACTGTGGTATTGCCATCCTTGCCGCAAAGACTTCACGGCGTTCCCTCTTGCGTTGCCTTGCGGTCAGCTGCGTCGAGGGACCACCGTAGATCATGTAGCAGTCGTGGACGGCGGGGAAACCGTCATCGTCTTTGCCGTCCCCCTTGTCGCCGCTCTTTTCTTTCTTCAAGTCGTCACGTGCGTCCTTTTTGAACCCCAAACCGTCGAAATGCTTTTTCAGCATACGGCAGTCCTCGAGCTTGTGGTTTGCTCCTCCCTTGTGGTAAGGACATGGCTCCTTTAGCATCTTGTCGAAGATGGCCCCTTCTGGGGGGCCTCGAGGCCTTTTGCGTTCCATGGCGGCGACGAGATCGTCGTCGAGGTCTTCCCGCTGGAACGGCCGTGTTTTCTTCTTCTTTTTGTTCTTCTTGGGTCCTCGACTGGGGCCCTCGTCATCATCGGCGGACGGCTTGCCTTTCCTCCCTTCACAGCTGAAGAAGGCGCCGACCGCTTCTTCCCCTGCAGCGTAGTTTGCCACTACGTCCATTAGCTCGTCGACGGTCTGAGGGCGATTCTGTCCTAATTCCCGCACCAAGTCTCGACTGGTGGTACCAGAGACAAAGGCCAGGATGACGTCGTGGTCGGGGATGTGTGGCAGCTCGGTGCGCTGTTTCGAGAAACGTCGAGCATACTCTTGGAGGGTTTCTCCCGACTTCTGCTTGCATTTGCTGAGGTCCCACGAGTTGCCGGGTCGTATGAAGGTTTCTTTGAAGTTACCCTCGAGCACCCTGACCAAATCGACCTAATCGTAGATCTGATTGGCTGGGAGCTCCTCGAGCCATCTGCGGGCAGTGTCGGAGAGGAAGAGTGGCAGCGGTTTGACGATGGCTCGATCGTCCCCTCGAGCGCATCCTAGCTGACAGGCTAGCCTGAAATCTGCCAGCCACAGCTCTGGCTTGGTCTCGCCGTTGTACTTTGCAATGCTGGTCGAGGGTCGGAACGGGCTCGGCAGTGGCGTGCTGCGGATTGCCCTGCTAAACACCCATGGGCTTGGTGGCTCCGGGGCCATCCGGTCCTCGTCGCTGTCGTACCTCCCGCCGCGATGGGCGCTGTAACTGCGCTCTTCAGCGTCCCCGTACCGAGGGCGACGATTCTCGTCAATGTCGCGTCGTGCGTCGTGTCGTCGTTGGTTGTCGATGGGGAGGAGGAGCGTGGTCTTTTTCCCTCGAGGGGGCGGCTGTTGATGGACTGACACCTCCTTTTCGTTCTGGGCTGGCTCATCACGCTTTTCTGTAGCTGCCCCTCGACGTCGGTAGGCCGAGCTCTCTGCTTGCTGAACTGCCGCCACATGGAGCAGAGTCTGCACCTCATCTCGGATGCGCCGCGCTTGGGAGTTCTAGGGCTCGGTCATGTTACGCAACAACATCATTGCTGCCACAACATTCTGGCCTGCTCAAGGGAAGCGGCTGACAGGTTGTTCTGGCTCCCCGTCCTCGACGATCTGCCTATGTACCTCTCGAGCCCGTCTACTGACACTTCCGCCAGGCGGGTAAGGCAGGTCCTACTCGAGGATCTGCTCGAGCAGGACGAGGCGCTCATGATCTTCGTCAAGTTTTGTCTTGAGCTCTCGTAGCTGTGCAAGTTGCGCGGCTCTATCTTCTTGTGGAGGTGGGTCAACCTGTCCGTCGTTCCCAGGCGTCCTGGGGTCTTCCCTCGCTGCAGGGGCTCGACCGCCAGCAACGGCGTCTTGCGTCTCGTTGGTAGTTTCTACCGCCCCATCGATATGGAAGCACTCCCTAGTAGGGTCACAGCTGTCGGACTCAGAGCCGGAGTCCGGCTCGGTGGCGTTGAAACGTCCACGTCCCTCCTCCAGCAGTCGTTGCCTGAGGGAGGTAATCATGTACCGCCTAGGGCCTAGGCGGCGGAGGCCTCGTACCTGGGAGAAATCCGGCCGCTCGGACATCCGTCGCTGTATTCCAGTGTCGTGTGGGAGGACCATTGGTCTCTCCACGTACGTCTGGGCGTTTGGACATATCGCCCTGGCGAGCGACGCGATGGCATTATCTAGAACGAACGGCAATGCTCTTCTTGGGGCGAACAACCCATGTGGAAGTAGCCTGGTGGTGGGGGAGAGCGCGCGGGGCGCGTCACCTCCTATCGTCGTGCGATCCTCGTGGCGTTGAGCCGTCATACCCGCGGTTTCGGTGCGCGGGGCTGTCGGCCCCTGCGCAACCTCCTGCCTGGCACGAACTTTCGGTCGTGACGAGGTAGAAGGGTGATGGTGGTGCCGTCCATGCCTCTTCTTGGGTGGGGAGGCATGGTGGCGAGGATGTCTCGGGGCCCTCAACCGTGTTGGCGCAACGCGGGCTCCTCCCAGTCCGTTGATCGAGAGCAGGATCATGTCATAGTCGGAGCCAGTAGACATGAACTCGAGACTCCCAAACCAAATCACCGTGGAGTGAGAGTCGCCATCTGGAAAGGAATGGGAAATCGGTGAAAAACACGCAGGACCCCTATCTGGCGCGCCAACTGTCGGTGTTTTCCCCCCGGGGGGTCACACCAACCAGTAAATTTGCATGTGTGCTCCCTTTTCCAGATGGTGATGCAAAAAGACACAAAGATTTATCATGGCTCGGGCAAGAGAAGGCCCTACGTCCAGTGAGGGCGGAGAGTTTGTATTATTCTGCACCTAAGTGCTTGTACAGGGGTGAATACAAGCGTGTATGAACTGGGATGGAGATGGAGTATGGAAGCTCTACTACATGTGTGTTGTATCGCGTGTTGCCTTCCGTCCCTTGTATCCGCTCCCGGGCCTCCCCTTTTATATTTCCAAGGAGGGGCCTAGGGTACATGTATAGGCGTCAGAGTAGGGGTCGATAGAGGTATGGCGCACTGACCTACTCGAGGCCTCCGTACCGGCGTGGTTTCGAGCCATCTTGTCCTGGTAGCTTGATGATGAATATGCGTGCCCCGGTATCCCGCTATGCGCGCCGTCCTGGGCTAGTTTATCTGTTATATGCTTGTACATCGCAGCAGCGTCTGCGTCGGAGTGGTTGAGGTGCTGTCACTCGTCACCCAACTCTTCTCCAGGAAGGAAATGTGCCTACTCGAGGGTCTGGTGCCGTATAATGCCTTGCCGGTCAGAGCGCTGACTTTGGACATCTCGAGGGGGTCTTGATTAGACGTTCCGACACGCTCCCTATGACCTGCCATGCTCTGGCTTATTTGGTGGGGAAGGCTGCAAAAAGAATGACGGGACGGGTGCCTGTTCCCTATCACGCTTCCCGTGACTGGCGAGTTAGGTGAGAACGCGACAGGCGCATTAAATGCCTTGGTTCCCGTGCCCGTGTCATGCGGCGGGTGGCGTCCTTGCACTCGATGCCTTCCAATTCGCTTGAGCTTGTTTCTGTGTTCGACGGTAGCCGGCGCTCGAGCCCTGATCGATTCGCGGGATGCTCTTTCCGTGTTCGAGACTATGGCCATCGAGGGCCGTACGCGTGACTGGGTAGAGCGTCGAGTTGGAGGCCTCGACTCGCGTACGGGCATTCTCGTCATGCACATCAGTTAGGGTACCCCTTACTGATATCCTCGACAAGTTGCTTAACAAAACACGAGAACACGGCATGCCAATGGGTCGATGTCCGTTTAGCGTTAAAATAACCTTTTGCTGTTTTTGGAGCTACTTTTAGATATCCAAATGAACTCCAAATTTGATGATACTTGATCCATTATTTCCATAAAAAAGGGTACTCCAACTCATATTAAGGAATCCAATTAAGTTACCATATGAATTTGGATGCTACAATGTCACAAAGAAGGTAACTCACTGCTGTACTTCCAGGGACTTAGAATTATTTCTCAGGGCTAAAAAGCAGAAGCTGATTCGAAATTTGAGCCTCTGTTTGAACTATTTGCAAGCTGATTTAGTTCTTGACCCTTGAATAAAGTTTCATCTACAGAAACAAAACTACAACTTTCATTTAGGGTCAAACCTCATAACTGCAACAGAAGTCAATCTTTCACTTTGGTCAAAGCAGTAACCTCATAAAGCTCCAAATAGGGTTTTGGGTGAATTGAAGCATTTCCTTGGCATAAGCTCAACATGAACCCTTCATGAATTTTGTTGTATAATTCCTCTAGAGTCATATGAGCAAGTTTGCAAGGGTTGGTTAATGACCCATGATTCGATTTCCTTAATAGAGCAATTCCGACAAGGATATAACTTATCATTTCATGTGACTTTTTGATTCCAAACTTCGCCATACTTTTCTAGGGACCAATATAGATTGGGATGGATATGACACACATGGAAAGAGTTTCACTAGCATCATCTAAGCATACCTTTTAAAAAGGGCTTATATGTAAGTAAAGGTGCATCATCCAAGTCTAAGTTAGGGCTTACTTTCATAGATTGACTTTGACCATTTTATTACCATTGAACTTGTCATGTTTGAGCTCAAACATAGTATTTAGCGAGTGACAAACACCTGGGGTGTTATAAAGCGACCTACGGTTGGAGGCAACTAGGGGGAGGCGCCAACAACTTGGGCTTAAGGCCCGAATTCGATACATGACCAAGTTGGCCCAAAATAGGTGACACAGCACCTTGTCGTTGACATAAAGATTAATACACAAAAGTTCTGGAGCTAGGACCAGATCCAAAATGACGGCGTCATTGTACCCTTTCCATCAAGTCCAAGATCACCCTGTTTTGATGTCGTATGAAAAATTTATGACCAAAACACTGATGACGTGTTTGCTGAATCGAAGAGTGACGTGTTAGCTGAATTGGAGACGAAATGCAACCTGGAAAATATGATGGTCTTAACGTATCCAGCGTGCACTACTAGATTTTGACCCTATTGCCACATGACACCCTTTGCAACACCACAAATTGTGTTGTAATAGAGGCGTGTTTTGCAACATTTATCCAAAAAGGTGGCAATAGAGGGAATGTGTTGCCACCACATTATGCATTGCAATATTTATGATTGTCGTTGCAAGAGGTGGGACCTATAGCAACCCTTTTTTGAAAATTGTTGTTATAGGTTCACAATATTGCCATGATGACATTATGTTGCATTAGTATTGGTTGGTGTTGCAACTATGTGGCTCTCTTGCAACAATATATGTTAGTGTTGCTATTGCTTCAAACTGTTGCCACGACTATGTTGAGTTGCAATATTTCTCACGAACATTGCAATAGGTAGACCATGTATTGCAACTTAATTTCTAAGGCGATGCAATAGTATGTTGCAATTGCCATAGTTTTGTTTGGTTGTAATATTTTTGACGACTATTGTAATAGGTTACTGCTTATTACAACTAAATATCTAAAGTGATGCAATAATATGTTGCTATGGCAATGATTTTTCTTTGGTTGTAATATTTCTTACATTTGCCAATCCACATCAGTGACCACGGATGCTGGATGCCTTGACCGACGTGGCGCACGATGGCGCATCTGTAAGCTAGAAGCGAATGGCTAGGTCACTCAGATGGTCACACAGATGATCCTTTTGTTGGTTTTATGTGTAGAAGATATATTGAGCTTTCAAAGCGGGATGGTTCCAACGCGCCCAAACATTACTGCTAATTCATGGGCGGGCGAAACACATATGGAGCCATTCGACATTCATAGCCTTTCACAGTCCTATTTGGATCTTGCAAGGCTAGAATAGGAAACGAAAGTCATCCCAAAAGATGCTAGGAGCTTCTTCCCCACATATCCATCCTAAGGTGGAACCTAATTTATATATTTCTAACAAAATTAGTTTCAATTTTTCTATAATTGATTACTTCTATGATTTATAATTTATTTATTATCACTATGATTGTGCATGATTTAAGTTATTATTGATAATGTTATAATTGAAATTAAAATGAAAAAAATACTCCAAGTGGGGTTCGAACCCAAGAGTATGAGTTAAAGCTTAAAACTAATCTAGCACTAGGTTACTGAAGTATGTTTGACTTCTAACAGGAATTGGGTTTTTATTGTGCCTTCCATGGCAACCACCAGCAGATATTAGTGCAGTCATTTTTTTGACAATATATTAGTGCAGTCATTGGTTCATACAACCATAGCACACACATATTTCCATTGTAACTACCAGCAGATACTAGTGCATCCATTGTTTCATACAACCATAGCACACACACATATACATACATACATACGTTAGTTTATAGAACCACAACACACACATAGTTACATAATGGCTCATTCAATTGACAATCAGCCATTACAAATGATGACCACTATTTCAGACTTGCAATTCACACATAGTAACTTGGAATTGACACTGATTCATCATGTCCTTGCTGTAGAGGGCAATATCAAAGGAAAGTCACATGACAAACTAAAATCATATATCTAATCATAACTTCAAACGCCATTAGGTCATAGGGATGTCACAGGCAACTCAGTTGCCAAATAGTACATTAGGTCTTTGAAACTAATAGATTAAAACGACAAAGTTATGATGATTCCCAGCAGTGCAGTATCTACATCAACATGCACCAAGTTACAGCAAGCCTTTCACTACCAACATTTATTTATCCTACACCAAAAGAGAAGTAGCACATCAGCATGCACTTTACTTCTTCAGCTTGTACTTCTGGATCTTCTTGTAGAGCTTATCAAACCTCTTTTCAAAATCACTCTTTATGTCGTTGACAAACTTGCTAGCATTGTGATCCATGGAGCCAAGGCAATGGGCCTTAGCCAGGTCAATTTCAAATTTCAGCCTGTACATGCTGGAGGGTTCCACATCACTATCATTAGTGAAGGAACAAGTGGTGGAATAGTCGTCACCACTGTCATCCTCATACGGATCATAATTGGGAACCTACAAATAAAAATGCACTTATATTTGTGAAGAAAGCAGTTCTTCATTCCAATGATCACTTATGTTTATGTCACAAAAATGAGATAGTACAAGAAGAAATCTTACCATCTTCTTAGAGAAAGCAGGCCCCCCTTTGGCACGCTTGATAGTAGACACCGGGGCCTTGTTGGCAGTAGAGGATGCTCTTTTGGCCCCAGACACTGCTAATGTGGATAATTTCCCGCTGGTCTGATGGACACAAATTAGTGAATAGACCACAATTAATATTAGCCTACATGGCAATTGAATTTTGTTGCAGCAAAAGAATAGAGTGCAATGTGAACAAAATGTTAACACCCCATTGGCACGCTGTAGACCGGAAACCGCTACCTTCTTGTAGTTGTTGGAAGAGGCCCTTTTTGCCCTGGATGCTTCTCATGTGGTGATCTGGTGGACCAAAATTATTCAATAACAACCACATGCAACTTCAAACTAAAAATGCTAAATTACAAATTGAAATTAATGGCTGAAATTAATTTCCAAATCTATGGTATGTGTTGATTTGAATATATTCAGACACATGAATGATATAGTATTTATATCTTTGTAATCCAGATCAAAGAAATTTCTGATTTTGCAGACACAGCATATGCTTGATCAGCTCAATGATATTCAAAGGATTAGAAAGATATTTCAGATCTTGCAGACACTATGCTCATCAAAGATTTTCAAGTACTCTAGACTCATCATTAGGCATGGAACTAGGCACTGAAGATACAGACCAAAAAAATAAGACATGCTATGAGATATGAAGATACAGACCAAAAAAATAGCATGATTATGAAATCAAGTAGCTAGAATATGTCTGATCTGTTTGTTCATGCAGTGTGTTTGAGGAATCGTTGCCATTACATACCGGATGTATGCCATATACACTAGTACCTATGCCTGCTTTAATATCATTATAAAATTCTGCTCCATATCTTCTGCAAGCACAAAAACTTCAAATGATTTCTCGATATGATTAATTGGATCATTAAAAAGTGGACAAAACCTTATCTTAGAGCATCTGAAAATAGTAAAGAAAACCTTGTGTATCTTATAGCGGATGCAGAGACATGTTAAACATGCACACCATAGGTAGTCTGATGAATTGAAACATATGGAAGAGATTATTATCCATTGCAAATTTCTAATACTGGCCCAAACCTAGGAGACATGCATGGGGGCAGGCGCGGCAACGACCACATCTTCATTTCTAGTTTGTAACCCTAAATCCCAAAAATGGTACTCATGATTTAATCTTACCATCTTCTTCTCCGTGGTTGTCTTTGTCGTCGGCTTGAAGATGAAGACGGGGTCGGAGTCCGATTCAGAGGACGAGGCGGAGTAGATGTCAATGACAATCTGCTTGGGAGCGAACTAACCACGCGCGTTCCGTGCTTGGGTCCGAGAGTTGTGCCGACGCTTTAGGCTTGCCATCTTGAGCGCCGATACAGCCGCCGCGGCCGTAATCACCGTCACCGCCGCCGCGCCGCGCAGTTTGCTAGTGGGAGTGTGGGTGGGGAAGGGGAACAGCACGGCAGGCTATGCAAGACTTGGGCCGGCCGGTTAAGAGTTTTGCAAACCTCATTTCACGACTGTTGAATGCCGCCCCTTTTTGGTACCACCTCGGTGAGTCTAGGAGGCAATACTACACTTAAAAGCTCAAGCGAGCGAGGCAGGTCGAACTCCATGTCACGATTACCACACTCAACTCTCTGCTGCTATCTTGGGCCTACTAGGCCTAAAGTGGCTTGCCGGGCTCCCGTTATGGTTTGAGCTCTGTTGACTCCTGTGTGGTTGAGCTTGGCGAGCCCACTTTTGGCCAGGGCAAACCAAATTTTTTGCAAGCCTATAATGAGAGAGTCAAAAAAGGTAGTTTTTTTTGTTTTGGTGGGTTTTTTTGTTTTGGATGGTGTCACGTACGTAACCAGGACACTCTTGATCACGTACGTCTGTGGGGGTATAAACCCCTATACCCTTACGGCTAGACTTGGGCTAGGAGGCTTGGCCCATTACGAGACAAGTCCAGGGCTTGATCCGACTACTTGGAGTTTCGCGCAAGGAAACAAGACGTGAAGATCAAGCAGGATTCTGGTCGGTTAGAATAGAAATTGATATTGAACTATCTATGGCAATTGTAACCGACTAGGATTAGTTTCCAGATCTGTAACCCCGCCCTCCGGACTATATAAGGAGGGGCAAGGGACCCCCCTTGGGACACATTATTCTCCCAACACAATCCAATACAATCAGACGCAGGACGTAGGTATTACGCCCACACGGCGGCCGAACCTGGATAAAAGCCTTGTCTGTGTCTTGCGTCACCATCGAGTTCGTAGCTTGCGCACCGTCTACCGATAAACTACTACAGTGGGTATACCCCAGGGTAGACTGCCGACTAGCTTTCGTCGACAGTGGCGCGCCAGGTAGGGGGTGTGCGTACAGCTCTCCCGGAGAACAAGATGGTTATCGTTCCAGCTTCCGCGGCCGTGCCCGAAGGCCTCACGTTCACCGTCGGTCAGGTCACGTGGACGACTCACGACGGCGGCCTCACGACCACGACTTCGGAAGAAACCCAGATCCGATATGGGACGACGGCGGCATCGACTCCGATCACGCTGACACCGAGCACTTGACCACTGCTCCATCGTTACCAGGGACAGAAGGTCGACGGCTCAGACCTTTTCCGAGCCCTTGATCGCGCCGATCTCAGGCTCCTCGAAGCTTCCCGACTGGTAGATGGGATCTCGCGCCAATCTGATCAATTTGCGCCAACGGGCTCTTTCGACACCTGCCGGCCAACTCGTGTCGTCACACACAAACGGCTGGAGACGTCTCTGTCAATAACTTCTACCCCCTCAGGGCGGTCCGTTGAACTCAAGGCAGACTCAGACCAGAGTTCCCCTTACGGGCTAAACAACTCAGTCGTCTGCTACTCACGGCACATTCAATCCCTTTTCAACAGGGCGGGTTGGTTGCCAAAACGGAGCAGTCGACCAGCTCGTCACTACGTCAACATGGTGACGATCCGAGAACTACCAAACGACCGGGCTTCTAGCAAAAACTCCAGCACTGGGTCCATCCCCACCGAGGTTATAAACTCTGAGGATGAAGATTACGACCTGGATTTACCGCCGTACCCTCCGGGTTTCTCTCGCTTCCCGGTCTTTCCACCCCGGCGGGGAGATCTCGTCTTCAATGTCAGCAACGACGAACCGGTCGTCGATGGAGAGACAGACGAGCAGAGGTAGCTCCGCGAACAGCGCAATGCCGACCGTGCCCGGCGACGCGCGAACGAGGAATGGCAACTCCCGCCGCATAACCTCAGTGACGCTTTCGACGTGGTCGGAGATCAGCAAGTTTACAAAACGCCAAGTGCTAACGTGGCTGTTGCTATGGCAAACCTAGACCGACTCCCTGATACTCCAGAGTGCTAGGGTGTCCGATCCAGCGTACGCGCACATCTGATCGCCACGATGGGGCAGACAGCCACCCTACTCAAAAGAGTCCAAGCTATCTCCTACACAGAGGTCTCCTCCGACCAGACTCATCGCAGCCGGACCTCACCACAACCCAGCGAGCACCACCGTAGCCGCTCCCCCAATAATCGTCGAAAGGATTCGCGGCGTGGCAACGGTGGTCGGGACGTTGGCGGCTACCGTGAGCAGAATCGTGGGCGTGGTCAGGAAGTAAACCAGGACAGGGATCTATGATACAACATCCCTCCCAATGACGCCCGGGACCGCATCAACAGGCGCGCCACGGAAAGAGCGGTGCACGAAAACCTGCGGCGTATTGAGTACGATGCCGTGCACGGTTCCCTGGGCCTGAGACAGTTTTCCTCACACCTTCGCCAGGTCGTATGGCCCCGCAACTTCAAACTCGAAATGCTCAAAAAATACGATGGCAAGGAAAACCCAGAGAATTGGATCACTCTCTATGAGATTGCAGTCCGTTGAGCAGCAGAAGATGAGCACGTCATGGCCAACTACTTCCTAGTCGTCCTCAACTAGGCTAGTCATCAGTGGCTCCTTGGCCTGCCCGAAGACTCTTTTGACTCCTGGGAAGAACTGCGCTAAGCGTTTATCGACAATTTCATTGCTACCTGCGAGCAGCCCGGGAAAAAATACGACCACGAGAGAATAAGGGACAGGAAAAATGAGCCTTTGCACGACTACATCCGACGATTCTCGGATATGCGCCTTAAAATCCCAAAAATTTCTCATGACGAGGCCATATCCGCCTTCATCAAAGGGCTACGCTTCCACGAAGCTCTAAGGAACAAGCTACTGCGCAAAAGGCCGACCACAATGGCTGAGCTCCTTGCCACGGCAAAAAACTATGCTGACGCTGATGACACAGAAAAGCTCATCCAAGAGGATGCGAGAGGTCCCGACCAGCCTCCTCGACGCGACGACAGTCGTGGTCATTTTGATAATAGGAACCATCGTCGCCCTGACAACTGCGACCATAGAGAAGGTTGGGATAGGTGGCGTGACAATCGTGATGACTTCAGGGGCAAGCGCCCTCGCGACCACGACCACGAGGTGAATACGGTCAAGCGCCCCAACGGGCGATGGGACTACCAGGAAGATTACAACAAGACGTTGAAGGGACCGTGCCAACTCCACCCCAAGTCTAATCACACGATGGAAGAATGTTGTGTTCTCAAAAGCATCTACACGCGGTGGGCTGCTCAAGACGATCCCGCCAAGAAAAACGGGAAACAGGACGGGCGCGACCACGAAGACGAAGACGAGGACCAGGACAGGGACCCACGACACCAGTATGTCAATAACACCGACGTGGTCCACTCTATCTTTGGAGGCAAAGTTTCCATCGAGTCTAAGCGAGAAAGAAAGCTCCTAAAGAGGGCCTGCCTCAACGTTGATAGCACATATGGATTGATCGCTGATCCAAAATTTCCTCCCTGGTCGCACAGGGAGATCTCCTTCAGCAGGAAGGATCAGTGGGCCGCCATCCCGAAGCCAGGACTTTTCCCTCTAATCCCGGATCCTTGCATCAATAGCATTAGATTCGAGCGCGTGCTCGTCGACGGGGGAAGCTCCATTGACATCCTCTTTCGCAACAGCTTGCCGGCTCTCAAGATAACTCCGGCACAGCTAAAGCCCTACGACGCTCAATCCTGGGGAGTCCTGCCAGGGTCAAGTTCAGTACCACTC